>NC_081408.1:32261922-32561922 GCF_030272615.1 Cryptomeria japonica | reverse complement strand
ACACAAGTTAAAAATACCCAAAAATAGCAGAAGTAAAGAAATCAGGGTAGCTTAGCGCATAGGAGCAACTTCCTAGCTCATATCAACCATTTTGTAGCGCATTTCAACCAAAACATAGCACTTTAAGCACTCAAATTTGCACATAACCACTATCCTACTAGTAAAACATTTAGTAGCACTTTTCAGCACTAGTTTAGCGCATTCACACATCAGATTAGCATATAGGAGTAATATATTAGCGCTTTCAACTCAAATAGTAGCACATAATTTGGACATATTAGCGCGTGACTTGTCCAACCAAGTCAATTTCAAACAATTTGAGTTAGCACGTAGAAGAGGCAACTTAGCGCATAGAGAACTTTTTGTGGTGCATATAGAACATTTGTTAGCGCATCAAGTCTCTATCTTAGCGCATATTCAAAAACCTAGAAAAACAAAGAGCTAATCAGACCTTTTAGAAAATTTTTATTAACACTCCCGAGTACCCTTTTTGGTCTTTTGTCAAACTCAGCAGTCAAAATCTGAATCAAATTATCAGAGAAAATAATTCCAATATCAAACAAGCATCCTTAAAACAAAATTTTTCAAATCTTAAACTAGCTCGAGATCAGACTTCATCCAACAAAATTAGCCAGTATCATCACATTGATCGAAGTTCCACCATCTAACGGATTCTATCACAAACAACATACCTAGTTTAATTCTTAAGTCATCAAATCAAGTTTCCATATCGGGAAACTTTTATCGATACCATTTGACACACTTTGTCATGGAGGCGAATCTAACTAAACCTCTACTTGATAAAGTAAACTTGAGTATTCAAACAAGTAATAAGTTTCTCTAACTAAACCACTCCTCATATTTTGAGAAGAACAAGTCTTCATCACAAAACTCAGTTGAAGAAGAGACAACCTAGTTCTAAGGCACTTGCACAAAGTAATAAGTTTCTCTATATCAATCGCCAACTTTTTACATCACATTGTGCATTCTTGTGTCACATGCGATTGTATATCCAAGGCAAAACAAATGAATTTGACAAAGAACCTTTGAGAAGTAGAGCTTATATTCAGAAAGCGACATTCAGCCAACATTTAAATCATGGAGGAAGGATCAATCCCACTTTATTCCCATAGTTCTGTATCACATATAACAAAGCTCGACCCGAACCACCAAAACCACCCAGAACTCCCATAAAAAATGAAGAATTCATCACGGTGGAAATTTACTAAATGCCCATTGTCACTCGATCTCAGAGAAACAAACAAAGTGAATCACAACCAGAATCAAGTATGGGTCATAGATTATCCAACTCTTTTGATGAGTATGCTAATATGGGTGATACAAAAATCACCGAGGAACTTCTCGAAGATTGTCAAGAAAACCCATCATTCCAAAGGGTCATGGAAAGACTTATTGATGCAGACAAGGAAAAATATATACTTATGCTAACTAGCAAAGGAGTTAGACTTCCTAAAGATTTTGATACCGAAAACTTAAGGAATGTAGATGAAAGAATTTTTAGAACAAGGTCTAGAAATTACAGCTATCAAGACCAACAAAGAGAATAAGAAACACGACCCAAAAATCATACATGAACAAAACAACACCCCTGAACACAACCAAACCCACAATCAGAATAATCTTAATGAAAGGGAGGAAGCTCTCCCTCGACGTACAAATGCACCCATGGTCACTCTTATACAACAAATCCAAATGTTGCAAAGGCAAATGCAGGACATGCAACAAGGGACCACGGTATGATACTCCTTGGACAAGATCTGTCCTTATCCTTTTGACAAGAGATTGAACATGGTACCTTTTCCCCCAAATTCAGATATACCAAAGTATGACAAGTACGATGGTAAAAGTGATCCCTGTGATCATGTTCAGGAATTTTGTACCATAAGCCTAGAGTTTTCTCATAATGACACTTACTTAATGAGGTTATTCCCATGCAGTTTGGGAGGGCAAACAATGGAGTGGTTATCTAAACTCACGCCTCCCATCAGATCATTTGATGAGTGGGTAAAATTTTTTATTACACATTACTCCTATAATATTCAACAAACAATCACCATGTTAGATTTGTGTAACACCAAAAAAAAGAACAATGAAACATTCATGATGTTTCTTCAGCGTTGGAGATGCATGGTTTGAAGATATCCTCGAGACGTGCCTAAAAAAGAAAAAGATGGAGATATTTATCGATAATATAAATAGTGAGATGAGTTATCAACTCAAGCTCCAATGCATACCATCTTTTTCCAAGTTGATAGAAAATATTATCCAAGTAGAGGAACCCTGCATCAAGAAAGGAACATTGAAGTTCTTTAAGGAAGTAACTAACTCATCAAACACTCACCCCTTTAACAATCAAAACAACAACACTTTAGAAAAATCTAGATTCTGGACAAGAAACAAAAATGTTGTTAATGATGGGGTAGTTGATATTGTATATGGTGAAAATGGATACAACAATAACAATATTGAAAGACTAAATGAATTCAACCATAAAAACCCTAGCCTAACAACAACAAAGATCCACCATAACATATGAAGATTACCTAAGACAATGCAAATCAAATGAAATCACAAAGATTATACCTTCACATGTCCAATAGGGTTTTGATCTCCATTCTTCCTATCTCCATTGATCTTGCTTGATATATTTGCTCTCAGATTTTATGTGCACAAGAGCTCAACAAAGAACGGAATGTGGTTGCAAGTAGGATCGTAGTGTAGTCAAGTCCTTAAGATGATTCATTAGGATGATTGATTAGGATGCATAGAATGATTAGGGTTTGATAATGAAGGAAGAATCTCCTTATATAGAAGACACAATAAGAAATGGAGGGATAAGATTGAAAGGTGTAAAAGGAGGTCGGCTATGATTAGAGGGTAGGTAAAAGAAATAATAAAATAATGAAAGGGGTAGGTAGTGTATGAATTAAGAGATGAATGACATGTGTCATGGGTAGAAAAGGTTAATGAATTAATTAAATAAATAAAGATTTATATAATTAATAGAAGAAGTGGGATAATTAAATAAATAAAATATTTATTTAATTTAGGAAAAGGATAATTTAAATAAATAAATGTATTTATTTAAATGAGAAATAAGGCTAGAAGAGGATAAATGAATTAATTAAATAAATAAAGATTTATTTAATTAATAGAAGAATTAGACTAAAGTAATTAAATAAATAAAATATTTATTTAATTAGACATGACAATTTTAGGTGTCTACATTTTGCCCCTCTTTGAGACAATGCGGCTTGTCGCATTGTTTCAAAGAAGATAAGATGAACTGATACAAAGTTGCCCCAAGATGGGAATGATATACCCCCTCGAGAGATTGGATGAAAATGTCTGAAAAGATCACAGACAATCTCTCGATAAGAAAGAAAGGCTAGAATGGACTGACTGGATAAAGTGACAGAGTCACGGGATAAAGAAGACGGACTCGGGAGGCGAGGGCGAGGGCTAGGGTAGTCTATAAGATAGACCACGGGGAAAAAAAAATCCTCATTGTCATCTACACATCCACGAGAGTCGAGTGCAGAGCGAAATAGAGCAGCAGCAGTTAGCAGCGATGGCCTTTGTTCACAGATTCGACCGCGTTCGCCGATTTCAAAGGCCAACAGAGGTAGGAGAGCTGGTAAGTACCACCAAACCTCCTCATACTTCGATGCATTTATTATTGTCATTAATGCATGATAGATAGGACAATAAATGTGCTTAGAATAGGGTCCAAAAAATGTCCAAAAACCTCCAGGCATGTCTGCGTTGGTGCCAGGTGCGTCCATGCTCGCGAGGCGCGTCTATGATGGAAACCGTGTTTGTGCCAAATGCGGCCGCATTTGTGATGTGTAGGCGTGTCTGTGCCAAGAAGGCACGCCTATGTCGCCCAGGTGCATCTGTGCAGAGCATAGGCACGTCTGTGTTGGTCAGGCGAGTTTGTGTTTTTCAGGCGTGTCTATGTAGTCTTCAAGCAGGTTTATGTAAGGTAAGCGCGTTTGTGTCTAAAAATGTGAATTTGTGTCTTCTAGGTCAAATCGGCAGTTCTGTGATGAACATACGCTGTTGATTGGATAAGTTGCTGAGAGGATACACTCAAGCAGGTCCTCTAGGGAAGACTAGGATAAATCAAGGCACTTTGTGATGAACAGTGAGTACCAAGATATAGTACTTTGTGATGAACAGTGAGTGCAAATGTGAGCAGCACTTTGTGATGAATAGGGAGTGCCACACACGTAATACTTTGTGATGAATAGGGAGTACCACTAGGATAGAAGCAACACTTTGTGATGAACAGTGAGTGTCACTAGGATAGAAGCAACACTTTGTGATGAATAGTGAGTGTCACTAGGATAGATAGCCAGATGCATTTAGATAAAAAGTAGCATTTTGTGATGAACAGTGAATGCTACTATGACTGACATGATTGATTTGCTTGACTATAGGAGTATTTGCCTATGCTGGAGTCACGGGAGAGATTCCCATCGACTCAAAGATTGTGACCTGAGCTGACAGCTGAGGAGCGAGCTGCTATCAAGGCTATGGGATTGATACATGTTCTGTATATGCCTGAGTTTCGAGCGAACATGGGACTATTGACTGCGCTGGCAGAGAGATGGCACTCCGAGACTTGTACATTTCATTTGCCGATGGGGGAGATGACAGTCACCCTCGAGGATGTATATAGGATCTTGAGGATACCGATCGATGGGGAGCTGATCCCATATGATCGAGATGGAGACAGGGAGGCCCTAAGACAAGTGTTGTAGGACCCAGGACTGGAGATGAGGGCTGGACATGTGGCTTGGGATACTATGACAGCTACAGGGCTAGCGCTGTTGGTAGTGGTAGGAGGAGCGATCAGTGGGTTCTTGTGTCCGGATAGGGTGACATGGGGGTTGGCTGTGGGCTGGGGAGGTACACTGGAGACACTGGTGACACAACACACCAGATATGCTTGGGGACCGTGTGTGCTGGCACACCTGTACTATGAGCTGCATTAGTTTGTATACCACGGATCAGTGGGATTGGGCTGCAGGGTGACATTGTTGCAGGTGTGGGATTATGAGCATCTGCTAGTGACGAGGCCGATACACTTCAGGGGTAGAGGTCACAGACATAGTTTTGTGCACTTATATGACATGATCACATCGCAGCCACGGATTGGTAGGTTGGAGCACTGGCGGCGGGTGATAGATGACATTGACATGGTCATATGGAGGCCATACCTGGGATGTGAGCAGTGGGAGGATGATGTGGTTGAGCTTCCCTACACCTTTCGGAGTAGGTACCTGATTGGGCGGATGCCCTATATGTTGGAGAGGCAGCTAGTGGACAGGCAGTTTGGTAGGATTCAGCAGATGCCACGGGGTTCAGACATGTATGCACAGACTGTGAGAGATCAGGCGCAGTTTGGACCCTTGTTATCATATGATCAGGCTGTTGCACAACTGGTAGAGATGATGCCACTACCCTGGGACATGTGGCCAGAGATTGAGGATGCTGGCATGGATGCCGAGTACACAGCATACTAGGCCAAGCATCCATTCCCACGCCTGACAGATCCGGGAGAGACATTAGATGGAGATGGTGGTGGAGATGATGATGATGGTGGAGGTGATGGGGGCAGAGGCCGATAGAGGAGGAGGGGAGCAGTTGGAGAGAGGAGAGTTGCACTACAGAGGGAGGGTGGAGAGGAGAGGTAGGCTCGGGTGGTGAGGGGTTGCGGTGGATTGCCGCTATAGGTGCCAGCAGCACAGGGTCCCAGACAGGTGTAGGTACAGGGACGGGATAGATATAGGGACAGGTACTAGTACAGGCACTAGTACAAGTACAGGCACAGGCACAGGGGTAGGCACCTATACAGGGGGAGCCACAGGTAGAGCCACAGGGGGCTGATGTAGAGGAGGATAGCTAATGGAGCTGAGGGAGATCTACCAGGGATAAGCATATGAGATTCAGGAGCTGGAGAGGGAGAGGGATAGGCTCAGGAGGAGGCTCAGAAATACTGAGCGGGAGTGGGATCAGGCCTTTCAGCGCTATACAGAGGCTGAGACAGCACTGAGGGCTGGGAGACAGGCAGCAGAGGACACAGGGGCTGGATATGCCTATGTCCTACGGGCAGGGGAGGAGATTGCCTACTAGCGAGATCTCTATTATGGTGCAGTGCCAGCGGATCAGTGGGCGAGGAGCTTCCATAGACCATCGTGGACAGTGACAGCTACGGGAGGGAGCCGGAGGAGACAGGCATCGAGTGGTGGGGTTATGGGTCCTCCACCACCACTAGATAGAGGAGACAGAGGGGATGATCCTGGGGTAGGTCCTTCAGGGGCTCAGATTCCATCAAGGCCAGGTGCCTCCGAGGGAGGGAGTTCATCAAAGCCGTAGAGGGTCCCCTATGTAGCAGTATTGTACCATTTTTGTATGATGATGTAGACACCTGCGGGTGCTTTGTAGCCATATGATTTTGACATCATTGTATCATGACACTTTTGATTTATATATATGAGATGATTCATCTTTGCAGCAGCTATATGCATGCATACCTATATGATGAGATGTTCTTATGTGATGTTTGTTTTATGTTATGGATGCAAATATGTATATGATGTAATGCATTATTTTTGTTCTTTTATGTTTTATATGTGTATGCATGATGCAAATGTGAATGTATGAAGTGCAGATGAATATGATAATGCAAATAACTATTTACATGATGAGAATATAAAATGTTCTAACATATGTTGTGTGCAGGATGTGATATCTATATGTATGTATGAAATGCTTATATGTGGTAATGCAGGTGCAACTATATGAAATGTAAATGTTTTTGGTGTGTCATTATACTCAGTCATGTGATAGCAGGCTACACAGACTCAAGAAGGACGATGGAAGTCAATCAAGGAAGGGGGATGGAAGATAGAAGATATGAAAGTGAAAGAGCTTCTTGTGCGTTATCATCATTGAGATTTATTATGGCAAGTAGGTTATGACAATCGAGGCATATGTTCGACCCAAAAAGTCATTGTACCTGTTTGCATGGAGATAAGACAGTCACAAACAAAGAATGCCCCAGTTCACACTAGACTCACAGTGTCCTCATATCCTTGGACAAGTCATAGCATTACTAAGAGACAATCCACAGACATCAAATATGAATAGGTGACGATACCCCATCCTCACCTTTCTAGTCAAAGACATCCTGGAAAAGCTAAAAGACATGTCACCAAAAAGATAAAATCAAAAGAAAATCAAGACTCGACACCAACATCGACTGTAGTCCTCAAGTTTAGTGTCTCTTGTCACTTGTATAAGTCTTATTTGATTGTGGTCACAATGTTTACTTTCACAAAAAAGATAGATAGCACTGAACCATAATGTTGTCTGAGTCTGTTGAAAGATTTGATTTGTTGAAGCCCATTGTTGCTGCTATGTCTCATCTAAAACTGACTGAATCCATGAAACTGATACTTTATTGTGGAGAAGATGAAACTTTATTGCGGATTTGTGATGCAAATGTTGCTTTATTACGGATTGTGCATGGATAGACTGAAGGAAGCTGGAAGAAACTGTACTCCTTGAAACATGTGATGTTCTCAGTTCCACACCCATCACTAGACGTAGGATTTGCCTTAGCCATAGATAGGATCTGAATTATTATGGATGGAAAGGGGTGAAAAGGGAGGTTTATTATGAATGGCTAACCAATCTTGGGTAGATCAATAACAAGCCATGATGGGAATGGGTAAATTCATTATAGATGAATAGGTCATGAGTGTGTGCAAAGTGAAAGAATGAAAGTGAATCCTGAAGGAGGGAGGAGCAATGTCTCTACACATGGCGCTGGTGACCCAGTTTTCACCATGGTACTTGCCCAGGGCACCACTGAAGTGGTTTTCACTATTGGACGAAATTATTTCTCTTTACTTTTTTCAAATTTTCAATGTTTTTTGTGTCACAAGGTGCCTGTTTGTCAGGTTTTCATCAAGTAACGATTTTTTTTTTTTTTTTTTTTGTATTTTTTGATTTTTTTGTATTTTTGAATTAGGATATTCCAAAGAGCTATGTGTAAAACCTACAAAGGTCATGCTGTTGATAGGATCCTCCAAAGGTTCACCTTCTGTAGTTGAGAGCTGATATGCCCCAGATCCATATGCTGTTGTAATGATGTAAGGACCAAGCCAATTTGGTTTGAACTTGCCCTTCTTCTCTCTGTCTTAGGATTTTCTCTGAGAACCAAGTCACCTACCTCAAATGTGTGAGGCATGACCTTATGATTGTAGCTGCGACTCATTTGTTGTTGATAAGTCTTGAGATGATTAAAAGTAGCTTGTCTTCGTTCATCCAGTAGTTCCAGTTCTTGTAAGCAAGAAACCCTATAGCCTTCATCACTGATGATGTTTTGCAAAGAGACCCATAAAGAGGGTAGCTCGACCTCAATAGGCAAGATGGCTTTAGCACTGTAGACAAGTGAATAGGGTGTAGCTCCTATAGGTGTGTGGACACTTGTGCGGTAAGCCCAAAGTGCAGGATTAAGTTGGATATGCCAATTACGGCCAACATCGTCAACTGTGTTCTTTAGGATTTTAAGGATTGTTTTATTAGATGCCTCAGCTTGGCCATTACCTTGGGGGTAATATGGTGTGGAGAAATGATGGGAAATATGGAAGCGGTCACAAAGTTCACGAACATCTTGATTTTTGAAGGGATGCCCGTTATCAGTGATAATGGAAACAAGAATACCGTATCAACAAATAATATAGTTGAGGATAAATGTAGCAATTTTTTTTCCTGTGACTTGTGTGAAAGACATGACTTCAATCCATTTTGTAAAATACTCTGTGGCAGTGATAATGAATTTATGACCATTGGAAGAAGGAGGGTGAATCTTGCCTATGAGATCGAGTCCCCACTGACAAAAGGGCCAAGGAGACGCAATTGGTTGAAGTTCTTGTGCTGGCGCATGTATGAGGTCTCCATGAATTTGACATTGCTTACATTTCTTGACAAACTGATATGAGTCTTTTTCCATATTGGGCCAATAATATCCAGTCCTGATGAGTTTCTTGGCTAAGGTAGGACCACTAGCATATGGACCACATATCCCTTCATGTACTTCACGTAACGCAATCTGAGCTTCGTCACTTTCTAAACATCTAAGAAGAGTGCCATCTAGACCTCACCGATATAGGATATCAGCTAAAATGACATATCGAGAGGATTGGCGAATGAAAGTGCGATGTTGGTTATTTGATAGATCAGGAGGTGGGGTATTGTCACGAAGGTATGTGAAGATGGAACCATATAATTGGGACTTAGGACCGACAACACATATCGTCTCAGTAGGAATGATCTCATATGAAGAAACCAAAAGGTTATCCACCAAGAACTCATAGCGGGTCTCATTTGGAGGTAGATCAATCAGTGAAGCAATTGTAGCCATGGCATCTGCGGCGCGATTCTGCTCTCTTGGTATCTGCTCAAAGTCTATCTTTGTGAAGTGTTGTTTCAGGTCATCCACCATTTGTTTATAATGCATTAATTTTTCATCTTTTGTTTGGTAATCATCAGTTGCTTGATGGATGACAAGTTGAGAATCCCCCAAAACATGAAGTTCCTGGATCTTCCACTGAACTGCAATTCTTAATCCTGTTGTTAATGCCTCATATTCCGCTATATTGTTAGTGCAAGGAAATGATAAGCGGTATGATTTTGGTATAAAATCCCCTTGAGGAGTTATAAAGAGGATGCCGACTCCTGCCCCATGCTATGTGTATGAGCCGTCAAAGTATAGTTGCCATGGCTTTGCATGTGACATTGTCAAAATAGATTCATCTAGAAATTCTGAACTTAGAGGAACATCATCTATCATGGGAGCATCTGCTAATTGATCTGTGATGGCTTGTCCTTTTATTACTTTTCTGTCCACATAATCGATGTCGAATTCACTCAGGATCATTACCCATTTGGCTAGTCGCCCAGTAAGTGTTGCTTTATTGAGAAGGTATTTCAATGGATCGATCCTTGCAACTAACTTAGTCTTATGAGTGAGCATGTAATGTCATAATTTCTGTGAAGCAAAGACCACGATGAGACATGCATGCTCAATTGGTGTGTAGTTTAGCTCATATCCTACCAATGTGCAACTGATATAGTATATTGCTTTTTCTTTGCCCTCAGCAATTTGTTGTGCTAAGAGTGCCCCCAGTGCTATTGAAGTAGCTGATATGTATAGTAACAAAGGTTGATCTAGAACTGGTGGCGTCAGAACTGGCGAATTTAGAAGATAATCTTTGAGCTTCTAGAAAGCCTGTTGACAGTTATCATCCCATTTGAATTTGATGCTTTTATGTAGTAGGTGCTGGAAAGGATTACACTTATCTACAAGTTGTGCTATGAATCTTCGTATGGACTGGAGTCTGTCTTGTAAAGACAAAAGTTGACTGATATTTCTTGGTGGTTGCATCTCCAAGATAGCTTTGACTTTTGCTGGATCAGCTTCGATTCCTCTTTTGGATACAATGAATCCTAGAAGCTTCCCGGAGGTCACTCCAAAGACACATTTCTTGGGGTTTAATCTTACTTTGTATTTTTCCAACCAATCAAAGACGACTGAAAATATGTCCAAATTTGTATTTCTGTCAATTGATTTTCCCAAGAGGTCATCGACATAATCTTCCATGGTTACGTGCATGAGATCATGAAAGATAGTAGTCATGGCTCTTTGATATGTAGCGCCTGCATTCTTTAGCCCGAAGGGCATGACATTCCAGCAAAAAGTTCCCCAAGGACAAGTGAATGATGTTTTGTGTTGATCCTTGGGTGCGACCATTATTTGATTATAACCAGAGAATCCATCCATTAATGATAACATTTCATGACCTGCTATGAGATCAACAATCAAGTCAATATTTGGTAATGGGAAGTCATCCTTTGGACAAACTTTGTTAATGTCTCTAAAATCTGTACATATTCTGATGCTGCGATCTGGTTTACTGACAGGCACCAAGTTGGAGATCCATTCAGGATAATCAATTGAGCGTATGAATTCGACATCCAATAATTTCTCAAGTTCTGCTTTGACTAGTAATGCCACCTGTGGATGCATTTTTCTTAATTTCTGTTTCACTGGTTTTGCCCCCGGTTTAACTGTCAAATGATGCATTACCAAATCCGGATCCAATCCGGGCATATCAGCGTATGACCAGGAAAAGTTGATTTGTCATTCTTTGAAGAAACTTATGAATTTCGACCTTTTGGACTCTGTCAACGATTGAGCCAGGAATATGTTGTGTGGAACCTCTTCTGTACCAATGTTTGTTTTGATAGTCTCCTCTACCAACATGGATGACTTTTCCTCATATGATGCTGGGAGAATGTCGAGCCTTCCATCTTTGGGTGCCTCAGAGAGGTTTCCGCCCTTAGATACGTCCTTTCTTTTTACTTTTTTGGGGTCAAACAGTGCCATAGTGTGGTTTTCACCATAAGACCCTTGGTTTGTTCTTATTTTCACATTTTTGCGACTGGAAGGTCCAACACCCTCACCAAAATATGCCACGCTGTTGAGTTCTATAGTGTATCCCACCTTATGGTCCCCGGGAGGAAGATCATCTTGTATGCCAAGATAGTCAATAAAAGCTTCATCATTTTGGAATGTGTCAAATTGTGCAGGTCCTTCATGATCCCAGTCAATGAGTTGGTGGTGAACAAGGGGAAGGCCTTTAACATCTTCGAAGTTAGCGGGACTAAGAGTGAAGATGTAGTTATATTTGGGTATGTCAAGGTAATTATCGAGGTCATCGATGGCACTCTCCTCATCAATCTTGATTGCGAGAAAATCCAAACTATCATCACTAGTAGCTCATTCTGGGACAGGTGTTCTCATCCTATGTGATTTCAACCTAGAACCTTGAGACAAGGACTGTGTGGAATCCTCATGAGTTATTTCTCGACCAACTCTGAACTTGTTATAAAATTCCTCTTCTTCTGTGGGTTCATCTGGCTCTCTAAATATCTCAGTGAGCTCGTAGTCACTGGAGGACTTATCTGAACCCCATTCCCATTCATTGGAGTCTGTGGAATAGCGATCCTCTTCTTGAATTTTGGCAACATTGATTTGTAAGGCTTCTTCTATCCTTTGGGTGTGGACCTTGGAAGTTAAGAAACCAATTCCTTTCGAGCATTCCTTTTTGAAATTCAATTTAGGTTGTAAAGGTTCAATGATGCCTTCCTTTCGTAACCTAAGAGGGTTTTTTCCATCATACTTGAATTTTTGTAGAATTTTGAAGCCTTTGCCATATTTTTCACATAGTAGACTAATGTGATCTTATGTATCATCTTCAATGTCTTTGTAAAGCATTTTGTATAAATCTTCCTCTTCCAGTTCACCCCATCTTTGAAAGGTAGTAGGGTCCCATTTGAGTATCATGATGGATACTTGCTTGTTAGGATGTGGTCTTCCATATTCTTTTGGGGAGCTCATGACTTGTCGTAAGTACATGGTCTAATTTAAAGTGTATTCCCCCATGCCCTTGTCTTGAAACTTGCCTTTAAGCTCACCTTGTTTTGATGTCGAAGGTTTTAATGACTCAGGATCAATGTATGCCAAAGAAGGAACAACTTCACGATTACTGGGAATGATAGTCTTAGTCTTTGATTTCAAGTTATTGCAGTATATGAATAGATTAGTATCACCGTTAACTGTTACCTCCACTCCATTGTGAGGAAACTTAATGCATTGGTGATATGTAGATGGGACTGCTCTCATTTCATGAATCCAAGGGCGTCCTAGCAATATGTTATAAGTGAGATCTAGATCCAAGACTTGACAAACCACATCCTTTGTAACTGGCCCAACTCTAAGAGGTAAGGTGACTGTGCCCTTGGATGAATGCTCTTCATCATCATATGCCTTGATGGTGATTTGATTTGTAGAATTCACAACCTTATCAGAATATCCCAATTGTTTAATAGTGCTCAATGTACAAATTTTTAGACTAGCTCCTCCATCTATCAGGACTCGTTTTATTCTATGTTTGTGTATGAAGGCTTCAACGTGTAGTGGTGCATTATGTGGCTAACTTACGGAGGCATCATCGACTTCTGTGAAAGTAAGGGAATGTGGAACAGAAAGGTATCCCACCATGGCTTGAAACTAGTCCACGTTCAGATCAGTAGGAATAGCAGTATCTCTCGAGATTTTGTCAAGAATGGCTTTATGAGCAGGGGATATGCATAATAGCTCGAGGATGGAGATGAGCGCGGGTGTCTTCCCTAACTATTCTACAAGGTCATACTTAGGTTTGGTTGATGAGGAAGCGGTGTTCTTAGCTGGAGCACCTTGCAAAGTGATTTTACCTTGATGGGTTGTAACATTACATTTAGAGGTAGGTTCGGAAGAAGATCCAATGCCTTTTAAGACAATCCTGGGTCTCCTGGTAGAATTCTCAGATGTTTTGTCCTTGATGATAATGGTAGAAACATAGTTGTCCATCGATAGTTGAATCATAGTTATAGGTTGCTCTGGTATAGTTGGTTTGGTCATCTGTGGCTTTAGCTTTTCCCTTGTCATGCTTTGGGAATGGTTCCTTAAACATCTCATGTTCTTGATTAGATGAGTGTCCTTCAATCTCAATATCACCCCTATCAATGAGATCTTGTATGATGTTCTTCAGTCGATGAAAATTTCCTATTTTATGACCCTTGCTCTTATGAAATTCACAATACTCATCATCATTCTACCAATTTGGTTTAACCTTTGGTTCATATGGAGGAAAATTTGGAACTGTGATCACTTTGTTTGCCACTAGCTTCTTGAAAACTGACTCAAGTGGTTCTCCCAATGGAGTGTACTTCCTTTGTGATCTAGAAGTTGTTTGAGTATTCACTTGATTGTTTGTAGAACTTGATCCCGAAAAGATGAATTTAGGTCGCACTGTGTTGGCATCAACAACAACATCATTGACTGTGTTCTTGTTTTTATTCCAAAATCTTGGTTTGTCTTTTCCTTTAAAGTCATCTTTGTTTTCTTTGAATATCTTAATGACTCCTTGTTCAATTAGGCCGTTCTCTATTGCTAAGGCTTTTTCAATGACATCCTTGAAGGTGGACAAACAAGCTTTCCTTAAGTCATAACCAATGTCTTTGTTAAAATTTTGGGTGAACATTTCTACCATTTGTTTTTGTGGAATTTCACAAGAGCATCTGCTGGCTAGATTTCTCCATCTTTGTAAAAATGATGCAAAAGACTCTCCCTCTTTTTGCTTGGTGTTGCACAAAGTAGTGACTGATATGTCTGTCTCTGTGTTGTAGGAGAAATGTTGAATAAATTCCTTTGCTAAGTCACCCCATGACTTAATACCAGGTGGAAGTTGGGAGAACCATTCCATAGCTTGATCGCCTAGGCTCTGTGGGAATAATCTCATCAAATATGTTTCTTCTGCTGCTATCTCAATGCAAGCTGTTAAAAAATGTCTTATGTGTGCCTTAGGATCCCCTTTTCCTCTATACTTATCAAATTTAGGTGTCACAAAGTGTGTAGGAAAAGGAGGCATTGGAATGCTCTTGTCAAATGGATAAGGACATATGTCTCTCATTGTGTATGTTGGCTTCGGTGTATTTATGTCCTCCATTTTCTTTTGTAAGTCCCTGATTTGTTGCTCCAAATTTCTCTTAGGTGGAGGTCGACTTCTTGGACCATACCCCATGCTTGAGGCACCAATTGGAGGAGGAGCATGTTGCATATATTGATGGTATTGACCATACACATGTTCATATGGAGGAGGTCTATAGTGATGCTGCGTATATGGACCACTTGGTATAGATTCATGTTGAGGAATGCCATATCTATTTTTTCCATATATACTATACTCTACAGGCATGTCATGTTCTAATGTGTTGCCCCCAAATTTGACATGGGGTTTCCTTGTGTCCAAATTTTGAGCATGCCTTTGAATATCCAATTGCTTTGGTGGTTGATCCTTAGCATTGATATGTGATTGAGCATATTTCTCTGCATAAGACTTCCATAATGGTCTGTGAAGGTGAGTATCATATGTTTGACCATGTGTATGTGGGACCTCTGGTTTTTGAAACAAAGATGATGGTGATTCAGGTACCATGTGTGGTCCTCTATTGCCTCCACTATTTGGTCTCCTTTGATCCATGTTGGAGTGAGGTTGTTGCAAAGGTTGATTTTCCATTATTTGAGACATGTCAAAATCATGAGGTATCTTGGCTCCACTTTGTGCCATCATTTGTAAGAAGTATTGTTTATCTCTTCTCATTATTTCCTCAACCAATCGATTGAAATGGGGATTCATAATGGATTCTTCCACATCTGCTGAATGTACGGAAAAGTTGTCCATATTGTCATTGTGTGTATCATTGTTGTTTGTAGTGTCCATGTTCTCAACATTTGGAATGTTTCTATAGGCATCCATGTCAGGTAATGTAGTATGATCAGAATTGAAAAAGATATTATTCTCATACTCATAAGAACTCATGTTTGCAGACTCTTGAGCCTCTTTAGTTTCTCTCCTAGATTTTTGAAGATGGGTTTCAACCATGAACTAGGTATTGACCAAGATGTGTAGAGACTAGATGAAAATGAAAAAAAAAAAAGTATGGAAGACCAAGGAATGGATGGAATGTAAATGAATCTGAAGTGTACTTGCAATGTCCAAAGTGTAAGACCAAGTATGTATGTAGTAGAGTAGGTGTGACTTCCAAAGAGAGGATAGTTTCTCTTGATGAGGTAAGTTGACCTTGACTCTAAGTAAGACCAAATGAGACCCAAAGGTAAGAAACCTTGATGAGGGACCACTTAACAAAGTGTTGTTGTATGTAGTATGTTGACAAAGTATGATGAGGATAAGCAAGTGACCTTTTGACTCAAGTTTAGACAAATGTGAATGAAATGTAAGGTGTAAAGAAATGATGGACTTTGTGAGACCCAAGGACAGGTTGACTGCTAAATGAAACCTTGGAGAAATGACCTAGGAAGCTCAAGAATTTTGAAACTGACTGTGTTTGTTTGCTGGACTATAATAGTTTTTTCAATTTTGAACACAGACGTGCCTGTATACTTCACAGACGCGGTTTCCTGACACAAACGTGGCTCTGTTCAACATAGATTCACTTTTGAGATTTTGTGCAAAGTTTAATGTTGATTCTGGGAACACAGACACATTTCTGCCCTTCACAGACGTGGTTATACAACACAAACGCTATTATGTCTGACACAGACGCGTTTCTGCAAAATTTGTGCAATTTTTTCCAATCTGTGAAGTCATTTTGTTGTGACCAAATCTGTCTGTTTGACTATTTTTCATGACAAGAGGACACAGTGTTGATAAAGACCCAATGTTTGCAAGTGTCTAGACTCAAAATGACTCCAAGAAAAGTGTGTTGTTTTGATGTAAAATTGTTTTTGCATACACTTGAAGACACAAAAGACACAATGTTTTGTTGTTTGGTCTTGAATGTTTTGAATGTTTAAAATAAGTCAAGCACAATTCTTATGGCTGGCCAAGACAATAGTTGTTGATCCCACATGGGGTTTTACCCCTGAGGCTACGCTATTGAAAGCGGATACTTAGATGCTTGACCTCATTGGCTCCACCCTCGGCACTCACTTCTCAGGTCAGCCAAGCATTAGTCCCCATGAAAACTCCCCGTGGTGAACTTTGTATCTCTACTAAGAACCATATGTGTGTGGGCCGCTACCAGAGGTCTGACCTCCTGCCCCAACAACTAGAAGGATTTGGGCTTCTAAAACAAAAAGGTGCTAGTAAGGGCATCCGCTCGTGTGGCCATACATGCGACACTTTCAGCTCTATAAATACAGAAAACTCCCAGCTGGTAGGGGTTACGCCCTACAACTGATCAAGTAAATTTGATCAAACGGGTTTATGGGGAGACATAGTGTCGGTATGAACTAATCAGCACACGTTATCCATAGTTTTCACCATGAATACAGTTGTTTATAGTGGTTCGGAAGAGGTGGGTTTTCCTCGCTACCACTTGGGTCGTTCTCTTCTCACTAGTAGTCCTAATGACGACACGGGAAGACAGGCCCTCTAAAGATTAAACAAAAAGAGCCTATTGCTCAAGACACAAAAGACAATGATTCAATTTTAGTGCACCAATTGAAGTGTTTGCTAGTCTATGAAAACAAGGCACACAATAAAATCCAAAAACCCTTGCCAAGGACCTGCACCAAAGAGTTGTTAGTAGTTTGGATTGTTTCAAATAATCACCCCTTTCTGCAAGCACACAAGTTAGGTAAATTTTAAAGCCAAAAGACTTTGTGAAAATAGGGGCCTTCAACCAAACGATTTTGCTTTCAAGACAAGCTGCACCAATTTCGTTAGCTAGATTTGAAAATGTTAGCTCAAAATAAACCAAATCTAAAACCCTAAATGCAAAATCCAAAACTGAATCAATAAACCCAAAATTTGAAACTGGTGAACACATACGCGTTTACCCTCGACACAGATGCAACTTCGCGATGTAGACGTGGTTCTGTGAGACACAGATGCGGCTACAGAATGCAGACGCACCCTCTAGACATAGACGCAACTAAAAATACCACAGACGCGACTTAATAACACAAACACGCTTTTCTGGAACCTGCAAAATAAAATACTGCTAATAACACAGATGCGATTCCAGATGTCGTAGATGCACCAGAAAATCAAAAACGCAATCCGAAAGTGCGCAGATGCGAAAATATCAAAATGCTACTGAAAATGTCAGATCTGCAACTTCAAAACACAAAATCTGCAACAAGGATGTTAAATGCAAAAGGGACAAGAGTCCCATCGGGCGTGCCAAAATGTATATGGTGAAAATGGATACAACAATAACAATATTGAAAGACTAAATGAATTCAACCACAAAAACCCTAGCCTAACAACAACAAAGATCCACCATAACATATGAAGATTACCTAAGACAATGCAAATCAAATGAAATCACAAAGATTATACCTTCACATGTCCAATAGGGTTTTGATCTCCATTCTTCCTATCTCCATTGATCTTGCTTGATATATTTGCTCTCAGATTTTATGTGCACAAGAGCTCAACAAAGAACGAAATGTGGTTGCAAGTAGGATCATAGTGTAGTCAAGTCCTTAAGATGATTCATTAGGATGATTGATTAGGATGAATAGAATGATTAGGGTTTGATAATGAAGGAAGCATCTCCTTATATAGAAGACACAATAAGAAATGGAGGGATAAGATTGAAAGGTGTAAAAGGAGGTCGGCTATGATTAGAGGGTAGGTAAAAGAAATAATAAAATAATGAAAGGGGTAGGTAGTGTATGAATTAAGAGATGAATGACATGTGTCATGGGTAGAAAAGGTTAATGAATTAATTAAATAAATAAAGATTTATATAATTAATAGAAGAAGTGGGATAAATAAATAAATAAAATATTTATTTAATTTAGGAAAAGGATAATTTAAATAAATAAATGTATTTATTTAAATGAGAAATAAGGCTAGAAGAGAATAAATGAATTAATTAAATAAATAAAGATTTATTTGATTAATAGAAGAATTAGACTAAAGTAAATAAATAAAATATTTATTTAATTAGACATGACAATTTTAGGTGTCTACAGATACTAATGATGTGAAGTCCAAACAACCAGTTTTGGCTTTATCAGGTAACCCACAATCTAACAAAAATAAAAATAGTGTTAATCAAGGCACTAACACGTATCCACAAAATACCAATCAAGGACCTTCAATTTCAAACACCAACAACAATACCCAAGCCAACAAAAAAACCCAAGGCAACAACAATAACCAAGGCAACAACACTAACCAAGGGAATAATACAAACCAGAGAGGTAACACCAACACTCTCCTGAATAGACACACCTACAAACCATTAGGGCAAACCTTAGAATCAAGATTTCGAGAACTCCTGGCAAACAAAATTATCACATTGCTAGCCATAAACAACTTTGAACCCCAGGTCAAACCACCTTGGTGGAACGACTCTCATTTCTGTGATTTTCATCGAAACAAAGGACATCACGCAAATGATTGCATGAGGCTTAAGAAAATCATTTAGGACATGATCGATAGAGGTGATTTAATAGTTGATGGTCTCAAAACAAACATTGACTATGACGCCTTTAAAAATCCTCTTCCAAATTACAACAAGGGAGGAGCTTCATCATCAAATGATACTGGAGGAGCTTGTATAAATCACCTGTACAATAACACCATCAATCACATATCGACAAATGACAACCAAATAAATGTCATAGAAATAAAGGACAAACAAGATCATGTGTCAATCAATGTGACAACCAGAGCTCAAAACTATGTCTTGAAAGGGTATACATAAACATCCACCACTATCCCCAAGACTCAATATAATTTGGTTGATCAACTATGGAGAACTCCTGCTCAAATATCCATACTCAAGTTACTCAAACTCTCACCAAAACATAGGGACATCTTAGAGCAAGCACTGGTCAAAACAAACATTCCTAAAGATCTGGACATTGATAGATTCCAAGCCATGGTGGCTCATATGACAGGGCCTCATAACCTTACCTTTTTCGAACATGATGATGTCTCCTTGAATCATCCACATAACACTTCACTCCATATCGAAGTCTTAGTCTATAAAAATCAAGTTAAAATAGTGTTAATAGATGGAGGAGCTGGTCTCAATATCTGTACTTTAAAGCTTATCCATGCATTGGGCTTCTCTGAGTAGTCTATTGATCCAAACAAGAAGATCACCATCGAGGCCTATGAAGATGAAAAAAGGTCATCCAAAGGAACAGTGGTACTACCTATTCAGGTAGGACCAATACAAAAGGACACTATGTGCCAAGTCTTAGACATAGACAACATACAATATTCTATTGGGTCATCCTTGGATACATGAAATACAAGCAGTGCCGTCAACATACCATCAGTGTGTCAAATTGCCATATAATGGACATGAAATTTACATATCTGTTGATAATAACCCTTTTCAGCATCACAATGCTATGGGGGTATCTCAAGACAACCTAGCTCCACACAACAAGGAGGCTCCAACTTCCTTAGCATTCGATCATCATCAAGAAAAACTCAAGTATTTATCCATGGACTTCAAACAAAAGATGAAAATCAAGGATCAAGGCATGGGAAAATACTCTTTTGAACCTATGTGTCTATCGAAATTTTCAACATCGCCAAAATCTCATGGACAGCCTTCTGCATCAACACATCAAGTAACCTAGCCCATCACGAAGTTTGATGGCAAATTTATCCAATTGGGCACACTAGCAAATGAATCAAAAGAGAAAGACATCCTTAGTTGGCTATACAAGGATGAGGAAGAGGTCAGAGTTGCTACTCGGGAGGTGGCCATACCAACATAACAATATGGAAAAGGATTTTGAGTCATGCAATAGATGGGATACAATGGCAAAGGACCTATAGGAAAGCCTCAAGAAGGCATTACAAAACCGCTAGAACCTCCTTCACAATTTTCACGAGACAAAACAGGACTAGGATATGGACACAACATACCACCTAGGCAATAAATAAATAAATATTAGAAACCTTAGTGGAAAGCAAAGAAGAAATACAATAAAAACTCATGGCAAGAGGCACTACACCAAGCAATTGAAATGACAAGGAAAGAGAAAGAACACTAAGAAATAGAGAAATGACAAGAGGAACAGGCCATTCAAAGGTGTTGGTGTAAATACATATTCATTATGGATATTATTACACTTTACTTAAGTTAACTTAGGATAATGCATTTCTTTGTAGTTTGGATTTGAGATACTTAGGGAAGTGTGCACATAGGGATAGAGCTTGTAGGAGAAATTCCACCTTTTGTGGTCTTGTTTTGTTGTTACACTCCACATTCGGTGGGCCATCCACCTCTTGTGGAATATTATATTATTTCTCCTACCTACCCCTAGTATTTCTTACCTACCCTTGTTTCTCATTGAGCCACATGTTATGATTGTGTGCTCGTACATCCATATGGTCTTGCCTATATAAGAAGGCCTATATTCATTGTATTGGTGAATCCAGTTGATCATTTTCATATTGATGAGAATACAATTTGTTCTTGTCATTCTTTTGTCTCTATTTTTATACTTTTCATTGTGCCCTTGATCTTGGAAAAATCTCACATGGTATCAGAGCCATTGGGGCTTCATTGATTGGTTTTTGGAGACATCGTAGAAGGCTTCTATTTTCGGATCTGAGGGACTGCATCTTTTAGAGGCATCTTAGAGCGTTTTCAACCTCACCATTACGTCCGGGAGGCTGTTTCCATAAAAATCAAGTATAAATTCGACCTATTTTGGCGAAAATCAATTTTTGGGTGTGGGGGAAATTTTTTGCTCAATTTGGGCGGTACGGTACGAAATTTTCGGATTTTTTTCAAAAAAAAATATTTTTTTTTTGAGAAAAAAAAAAAAATTTTGAAAATTATTTTTAGGATCCTTACCTTCTGCCTAGTTAGCAGCGCACAGTCAACACCCAGTCAGCGCCCAGTCAGCATTTTCTTTGGAAATTTTTAGACCCCTCTCTGTTGAGCAGTTTGAATTTTTGGATCAACTTTGGAGGCCCATAAGTTGCTCAATTTTGCTCCTTTTTGGGTGCAATTTTTTTTTGATTTGGGTTAATTTTTTGTGCTCTTTTCAAAGGTGTGGTTATTTTTTGGTTTTGGTGCACAGGTTTTTTGAAATTTTCAGATTCTCTTAGCTCTACCTGTCCAATCCTTAATTCTGCAACTTCAAAGGCCTCGTTTGAGCTCATACGACCTCCTTTTCAGGTGCTGTTTTTTTTGAAAGTGCATGTTTTTTCATCTACTTTCATAATATATGATCATATTTTAGAGATGTTAAGTAGAAATTGTACTTTTAGATATTAGTCTTATTTGACCTATTTGGTACTTGTAAATTGCTTGGATCTTAGTTTAGATCTCTTGCATTATTAGTTTGAGTCTCTTTTGGCTTTATTGAGGTAGTTGTAAAATTGAAATCAGAAGTCCACTTTGCCATTTTTTGCAAGTGGCCCATTGTACATGCACTAAGTATAAAGTGCCAAATCATCACTTTTGGGGGTGTTATTTGATTGAGTGAATTTCGGGGGGTGTCTTGTGTGATTGTGCCTCTCTTTTCTTGTGCTCTTTCATTTTTGTTCCAATGAGTCCTCATAAATTTCCACCTTTAACTCCACATGATTATGCATCATGGAAAATTAAAGTATGGAGCAAATTAATGGAAAAAGGTCTCACGCATTACATAGATGGAACAATAGCAGCACCACCTGATCCTAAGGCTGATCCTAATGCTTAGTTAGAATGGCTCACTAAGAATTGCATGGGTCTTGGAACTTTGCGCAAGTATGTATCAGATGACCTCATCTTTCATATTCAGAAGTGTACTACAATCAAAGATGCTTGGGATATGTTTCAGAAATTGTATGGTCAAGTTGATGAAATCAGAGGTTATAAGATTGACAATGAGTTCACCAACTTGGATCCCAAGAGTTTTCATACAATCCAATATTATGTCACCAAAGCAAATGAGCTAAGAGCAAATCTTAAGGATTGTGGAATTGACAAAAAGGATGCTCAGTTGATATTCAACTTGTTGGACAAACTTGCACCAGAATATGCAACATTTGTGTCTAGCTTCCAAACTCATTGTTTGATAGTGGGGAGTTCCTATGTTATGCCTTCATTTGATGCTTTCACAGAAATGTTGATATTGGAAGAATCTAAGTTGTTGAACATGGGGCTACTCAAGTCTTCAAAGTCCCAGGCTTTGGTGGCTAATCAAGGGAATCAAGGAAGTCAAGGCAAAGATTCCAACAAGAAGAAGAAGCAATCTAAGTCACAACCACAATAGGAAAAAGGACAATCATCCTCTCCATCACAAGGTGATTTTTCATCCTCTTCCAAGAAGGGGACACCACCTAAGAAGGATAAGCCAACTTGTGCATATTGCAAGAAGTATGGTCATGATGAGCATTGATGCCACACCAAGCAAGTTGATGAGTTAACAAATCTTCTCAAGAAAAACAACATCAACTTGCCATCCACCTACACAAAGAAGGATTCATCTCCTTCCTCTTCCTCATAGTCTAAGGGAAAAGGGCAAGCATTTGTGGCTACTACAGGTTCTTCACTGCAGTGGATACTTGACTCGGGTGCCTCATATCACATGGGTTCTACAAACAAGTAGTTTTCTTCATTGGAGCCATCTAAGGTACCTCACATTTACATAGGCGATGATACACAAGTAGAGGTTGAAGGGAAAGGTTCAGTTGACATGGATGATGGAACATTTGAGAATGTTCTCTATGTTCCTAACTTGTCTACCAACCTTCTCTCTATCTACGAAATCACTCACTATGGGAATGGGAAAAAGGTTGAGTTTACACCAGATTCAGTTGTGGTAAAGGAACTTGATGATGATGCCTTGGTAGCAGTGGGACAAGTCAATGACAACTCAAGGCTTTATTCATTCTCCCACTTTGTGCCAAGTTCACCTTCTAGGGCCTTGCTTACTCATTCAAATTCTGAAAGTAAGCTATGGCATGAGCGGTTTGGTCATCTCAACTACCGCTATCTTTAGTAGCTCAGCACTAAAGACATGGTCACAGGTCTACCTCAAATCAGTTTTTCAGAGGGTGTATGTTCAGGTTGTTCCATGGGCAAGCATCCTGAGGAAAAGTTTGATAAAGGGAAAGCTTGGAGAGCTTTGGAAGTTCTTCAACTTGTTCACAGCGATATAGCAGGTCCATTTCTAGCACCTTCATTTAGTAAGGCTCACTATGTCCTCACCTTCATTGATGACTACTCCCGCTTCACTTGGGTCTACTTTCTTACTCATAAGAGTGAAGTATTTGACATATTTCAAGACTTCAAGACTTATGTGGAGAAGCAATCTGGGAAAGTGATGAAGATTCTTCGTATAGATAATGGAAGGGAATATGTGAACAAGAGACTTGAGGATTTTTGTACACTTGAGGGAATTGATCTTCAACATTCTGTTGCATACACTCCACAACAGAATGGAGTTGTAGAATGCAAGAATAGATCTCTCAAAGAAATGGCTAACTGTATGATTCATGCACATTCTCTTGATCCTGTCTTTTGGGCCGAGGCTATTAGTTGTGCCACACACATCCAGAATCGGGTTCCTCACAAAGCTTTGCAAGGTATTACTCCTTTTGAAGCTTGGGTTGGTAGGAAACTAAATGTGAGACATTTTAGAGTCTTTGGGTGTCCAGCATGGGCTTGCATACCTTTGCAGAAATGCAAGGCATTGGAACCACAGATTCAACCTTGCATATTTGTTGGATATCCTGAGGGTGTTAAGGCATATAGACTGATGGATCTTGAGACACACAAGGTGTTCATTAAGAAGAGTGTTTACTTTGAGGAAAGATCTCCTAGCTTAGCCTCTCTACCTCCTCCACCTTCCTCCATTGTGGATAGTGATGCTAGTGATTCAGATGGTGAGACTCCTACAACTTCGACTCATAGGGTTACACCTCTGCAGGGTCCACTTGTAGTTGAGGAGCCTCATTCTTCACCTCCACCTAGACCTTGTTGGGCTCGACAGACACTTGAGTCAACAAGTTCTCTTGTTGGGGATCCTTCAGATACATGGAGAACTCGATCACAACATTAGGATCTACCACATGCATTCATTGCTACCGCTTCCAATCCATAGACATTTAGGGAAGCATCAGGGGTTCCTGAGTGGGACCAAGCTATGGAGGAAGAGTATAGTTCCTTGATGAGGAACAACACATGGGATTTAGTCCATCTCCATAAGGGGAGAAAGATGGTTTGATGTAAGTGGATCTATCAGACCAAGTATGCTGTGGATGGTAGTGTAGATAAGTATAAGGCTCGGCTTGTTGCGAAAGGTTTCTCCCAGGTAGCAAGTGTTGACTATACTGAGACCTTTGCACCCGTAGCCAAGATGAACTCCATTCGCTTGACACTTGCTATTGCTGCAGCTCATGGTTGGGCTGTACATTAGATGGATGTGAAGAGTGCTTTTCTTCATGGTGATCTTGATGAGGAGATTTATATGGAGCAGCCACAAGGTTTCATCTAGGATACTTCCTTGGTTTGCAGACTAAGGAAATCTCTCTATGGCCTTAAGCAGGCCCCCAGGGCTTGGTATGCCAAGATGGATTCCTTTCTTCTCTCAGCAGGGTTCACCAGGTGTCATTCTGATCCGAATGTATACATTTTGCGACAGGATGACTCTCACTTGATACTTGTGCTCTATGTTGAAAATTTGATCATTACAGGGAGTACCGCATCCATCATTAGCAGGGTCAAATCTGCTTTGCATGACGAATTTTCTATGACTGACTTGGGTCTTTTGTACTACTTTCTCGGGATAGAGATTTCACAGTCACCTTCTGAGATTACACTATCATAGCCCAAGTATGCTCTTGATCTACTTGCACACTTTCATATGGCTGATTGTAAGCCTGCCTCGACTCCCTTTCTTTTAGGAGTCAAGCTTGAGGCTCAGTGTTCTTCTCCACCAATTGATGCCACTTTGTATCATCAACTTGTGGGTAGTCTCATCTACTTGACCCATACATGCCCTAATATTTCATTTGCAATTGGCATGGTTTCCTGCTTCATGCAGGAACCACATGAGCTTCATTGGAAAGCCGCCAAATGCATCCTTCATTACATCCAGGGTACACATCACTATGGGATTCATTATGCAGCAGGCACAGGACTTCACTTGGTTGGTTACACAGACTCCGATTGGGCTAACAATCTTGATGATCGCAAGTCTACTTCCAGTTATAGTTTTCACTTTGGTTCAAGCCCCATTTGTTGGCAGAGCAAGAAGCAACATGCTATTGCTCTCTCTTTGACTAAGGCTGAGTATCGAGGTGCTGTTAATGCATCGATTGAGACCATTTGGCTCTAGCAGATTCTCACAGAGTTTGGGTTCACCACTCCACGACCGACAGTTCTACATTGCGACAATCAGAGTGCTATTGCAATCTTGAAGAACCCAGTCCAGTACCAGTGGACCAAACACATTGAGATTCATATGCACTATATCCAAGAGCTCATTCAGGAGTAGGTCATTGATTTGCAGTATTGTCCTACAGTGAAGCAGGTTGTTGACATATTCACCAAACCTTTCACTAAGAGTAAGTTCCAGCAGTTGTGAGCTCTCTTGGGGGTGCAGATTGTGTCATTAGGGGGGGTCAGCTGACTTCTCCTTCCTCTCTTATGGGGGGGACTTTTTCCTCTTTGAGGTTTTGTCCTTCTTCTTTGAGAGTCTTTTGTACTTTCATCTCTCTTTTGGGGGGAGTTTTTTCCCATTGGGTTTTCTCCTTTTCTCTGTTTGTGAGAGATTGCATTGCATGGTTTTGCTTGCATTTGCATATTGTACATGGGTACCTATCATGGCCTAGTAGCTGGGACCCATCTTGCATTGTTGACTTGAGTCTTCATTCCCCTAAGTTGCACTTAAGGGGGGGTGTTGGTGTAAATAAATATTCATTATGGATATTATTACACTTTACTTAAGTTAACCTAGGATAATGCATTTCTTCGTAGTTTAGATTTGAGACACTCAGGGAAGTGTGCACATAGGGATAGAGCTT
The DNA here is from genome assembly GCF_030272615.1 of Cryptomeria japonica. Lineage (NCBI taxonomy): Eukaryota > Viridiplantae > Streptophyta > Pinopsida > Cupressales > Cupressaceae > Cryptomeria > Cryptomeria japonica. Next base: position 32,535,250 of record NC_081408.1, on the reverse strand, counting down.
GTAGGAGAAATTCCACCTTTTGTGGTCTTGTTTTGTTGTTACACTCCACATTCGGTGGGCCATCTGCCTCTTGTGGAATATTATATTATTTCTCCTACCTACCCCTAGTATTTCTTACCTACCCTTGTTTCTCATTGAGCCACATGTCATGATTGTGTGCTCGTACATCCATATGGCCTTGCCTATATAAGAAGGCCTATATTCATTGTATTGGTGAATCTAGTTGATCATTTTCATATTGATGAGAGTACAGTTTGTTCTTGTCATTCTTTTGTCTCTATTTTTTATACTTTTCATTGTGCCCTTGATCTTGGCAAAATCTCACAAAAGGGAAGAAGCATCTTATAAGAAAGTGCATCATGTGCAAGAACCTATTCAAAACAAGGTAGAGTCAGCACTTGAAGAAATCACTACTCCCCAAAGAGAAACATTGTATGAACAAATGCAAAGGGTATAAGCAAGCTCTGATTCTGAATTAAAAAAAACTACAAGATTGGTATCAATCATCAAAGATCTTTTCTCACCCTACAACGTACCTGTTAGAAGCAGTGAGAGATTCTGGGATAGTACTTCTGAAACTTATTCTAATGACTATTAATAGGGTAGTTGTTCAGATATTACTGAGGATATTGAGGTAGGTATTATCCATTCACCCACACCCCTTTCTTAGGAGGGACAAGGCGCAGAGTCTCGATCACTTGAATTCAGACCATGACATATCTACGAGGCTAAAGAGAACAAGCAACAATAATACAAACAAGTTTACATCGAAGATGATACCATTGAAGAACTTGACAATATCATTGACCTAACTAGCATCCCAAATAACTATAATGACACCTCTATCATAACACTTACCGTAGCTGATCTCGACCCACCAAATGACTCTCTACCGCTCGTATTTCCTGATTTGATAGACTAGGAAGAACCTGAACACCATGATATACCCATTTTCCTAGATGATGATTCCATTGTCCATTATCTATACCAATGAACAAAATAACGATATTTGCAATCAAGGAAGTGCCAAGTCTCTCAGTCACAAAAATGAAAGAAACCAAGGGGCTAATACTGAAAACCAGTCAATGACAATATTAGATCACAAAAAAGTAAAAATAAAGGCCGCATTTGTAGGTGAAAACCTTTTTGAGGCACCTAAAGATGGGAGACTTGACAGTCTTCCTAAACACTACCAAGAGTGGTCACCCATACTAATCGAGCCCACTCAATCAGTAAACATCGGTATAGAAACAATAGCCAAAGCCATACACCTAGAAGAATCACTGATAGAAGAAGAGCAACTAGACTTTATCAAATTCTTTAAAGAAAAGCAAATCAATTTTGCTTGGTCCTATGCAGATATGCCTAGAATAGATCCAAACCTAATCATACATCATTTATCCATCACTCTAGGAGCTAAGCTGGTCAAACAAAAGTTAAGAAAAATGAACCCGCATGTGCATTATTGGTCAAAGCTGAACTCAAGAAGTTATTAAATGTCGGATTCATTTGACCTATAAACTATGCTAAATGGATTTTAAACATTGTACCAGATTCAAAACTTGATGGAAGCATCAAAATATGCACAGATTTTAGAGATGTCAACAAAGCCTATCCAAAGGATGACTTTCCTTTTCCCAACATTGACATAATTGTGGATCTAACGACAGGGCCACACAATGTTATCATTAATGGACAGTTTCTTTGGATATAATCAGATCAAAATTACATCAGAGAATCAAGATAAAACTGTGTTCACTTGTCCATGGGGAACATATTGTTGGAATGTCATGCCTTTTTGCTTAAAGAATGCTGGGGCAACTTATCAAAGAGCCATGATGATAATCTTCCATGATATGATGCATACCTTCATGGAGGACTATGTGGATGATTTACTGGCTAAATCATACACTTGGGTAGAACATCTGGGCATATTAGATAAAATCTTTCAAAAATTGGAATAGTTCAAGGTTAGAATCAACCCTAATAAATGTGTCTTCGGGGTCACATTAGGAAAATTATTAGTCTACATTGTGTCTGCAAAGAGCATTGAAGTAGATCTAGTGAAGGTACAGGCCATCATGGAGATGCCACCTCCCAGGAATATTAGCCAACTTAGATCTCTACAAGGATGACTACAGTCTATCCGACGATTCATATCCCAACTAGCAAATGAAAGCCTACGATTAAATCATCTGCTACATAAGGAAATACCTTTTAGATGGGAAGCCAAGTGTGCGGAATCATTCTACCAACCCAAACAATATCTAATGAATCCACCAGTTCTGGTACCACCAATCGAAAGGAAGCCGCTCATTCTCTACATCTCAACAACATAAGTATCATTGGGGGCACTGCTAGCACAAGAAGATCAGGAAGGCAAGGAACGAGCTATATATTACATCAGCAGAACATTAAATAGATATGAGCTAAATTATACATTCATTGAGAAGGCTTGTTTAGTTGTGGTGTTCACCTCTTAAAAGTTCTGTCACTACATGATAGCTCATACAATCAAGATAATAGCAAAAATTGATCCTCTCAAGTATTTACTCAACAAAGCAGCTCTTATAGGATGATTAGCTAAATGGGTCATGATTCTCAGTGAGTTTGATATCCAGTACACAAAGCGTTAGGCTATCAAAGGACATGTAATTGCAGATCAATTGGCATAAGCACCACTACTAGATAAACAAGCAATACAGGGGGAATTTCTAGACATGGATGTCCTTATTGTCACACCCAAGCAACATACCCTATACTTTGATGGTTCCTATTGTTGAAATGTGGTGGCTGATCAGCAAAGTACTGTACACTTACCATGTATCCTCGCCGGGGTAATTTTTTTTGCCATTTTTCGTTGATGAAAACCAACATTGTAATAAAACCCTAAAAAGGCCGACTTTATTTGTTGCCCTAAAAACGCATGTTATAAGTGGCTGGGATGCTTAAGGCATTGTAAGGTTGATGTACTATTTTTGCTGGATAATAAGAAAGATTGGACAACTATGTATGGTCGACGTAACCCATTCTGGGTGAACCACGTTAAATCTCTGTGTTATCTGTGTCCTATTTTATTTCTTTATCTTTTGTATTTAAATCTGCATATAATTGTTAGTTCATATTTGCTTTGGATTTGCTTGAAACCCTAACATATATACCCAACATGGATTGGGTGTCAACATCTTGTTTGTCACTCCAAAAGGGCACACAATTCCATGATCTTATAGACTAATGTTTCCTTGCACCAAAAACATCGCTCAATATGAAGCTCTAGTCACAAGAATCAAAATGGTTGTGGAATGGAGAATCATAGAATTGAGAGTCTATGGGGATTCTCAATTAGTCATCAATCAAATCAATGATGAATATTAGACAAAGGATGTTAAACTAATGCCCTATAAGAGAATGGTAGATGATTTCAAATAGTACTTTGTATACATCACCTTCAAGCAAATACCAAGGTTGGACAATAGAGTGGCCGATGCAATGGCCACTATCTCTTCACTACTACAAATTCCAGAGAAACAAAGTCATTATGAGCCCCTGGTAGAGCAACTGTTTTCCCCAGCCTATGACAATTCTGCATCCCAAGTCATCTATGCCTTAACCGGTTTAGACTCCCCTCTATATGAGACAATCTATGAATATCTTAAAAACAATACCCTACCACTCGACCTATCTTGTAACAAAAAATGCAACTTTATCTGGCAAGCCACCCGTTACACCTTAACTGCTGACACACTTTACCGTCGAGGTCTACATGGTGCTCTTCTTCATTGCCTTGATCGTAATGAATCTGACTATGCCTTACATAAGCTTCACAAGGGTATCTGTGGCACACATTCAAGTGGTCCTACTCTCACCAAGAAACTTCTAAGAATAGGATATTACTGGCCGACAATGGAGAAAGACTCTTATCAATTTGCAAAGAAATGTCATAAGTGCCAAATTCATGGCAATCTTATCCATGCACCAGCACAGGAGCTGCAACCGTTTACAACATCTTGGCCTTTCTGTCAGTGGGGACTTGATATAGTAGGGAAAATCCATCCTTCCTCTTCAAATGGACACAAGTTCATTATCATTGCAACAAAGTATTTCACAAAGTGGATTGAAGCAGTCCCAATGACCATAGTAACTAGAAAACAAATTGCCTCATTTATTCTCAATTATCTAATTTGCAGATACAACATTCCAAGTTCCATCATCACAGACAATGGGCGTCCTTTCAAAATCAAGACGTATGAGAGATATGTGAAAGATTCAAAATCCAACATCGCTTCTCTACACCTTACTACCCATAGGGGAATGGTCAAGTAGAAGCATCAAATAAAACAATCTTGAAAATCCTCAAGAAAACATTAAATGATGCGGGTAAGGATTGGCATGTACAACTCAATCTGACACTCTGGGCATACAGGACTAGCATTCAGACACCTATAGGGGCTATGCAATATTCATTGGTGTATGGATCAGAAGTAATTCTACACCTTGAGGTAGAAATTCTATCACTAAGAGTATCTTTGAAAGGCCTAATACCAGACGAGGAATATCGCGTAAACAAATTGCATGAACTAGACCTTCTAGATGAAAAATGATAACATTCCTATGATCATCTCGAAGCATACTAGCAGCAAATGTGCAGAAGCTACAACCATAGAGTTATCCCTAGGGCTTTCAAAATCGGTGATCTTGTACTCAAAGAAAATCCCTAAAATCAATAGGATCGCGTAAAGAAGGGGAAGTTCAAACCTAACTGGTTGGGTCCCTTTGTCATCATATCAGCCTATAGACCATGTGCCTATCAGTTAAAATCCTCAGAAGGAGAAGTGATTGATGAGCCAACCAACAACATCCATCTAAATAAATTCTACACTTGAGTCATCCGACGCACGGAAAAAGCGAAAAATACAAAAAAAATAAAAATAAAAAAAATACCAAAAATTAGAAAACAAAACAAAATAGTGCAATAAAACCCAAGTAGTGAAAACCTGGTAATAGGTGCTATTTGTGAGTGATCAGCTCCTCTATCTATCAGTACTCATATCTTTTACATCCATCCAAGTCTCAGCTAATGGCCATCGCCCAAACACTTATTCACGTAGCCTTATCCCATAAATTCTTAACGTAATCACTGTCCTTGATTATCTGACGATCAGTTCATCATATCCCACCATGGCCTGGTAATCACAATATGTATTCACATCAATGAATATTTGTGGCTAGGGGCAGCATTCCTCTCACTTTAAGTAGTATGCCAACAAACAACAAGGATCGCAACATGCTAAGGAAACCATGTCAATAACTGCTCATCAGGTTAGAAATGAAGACCATTATACAACTACAACTTTAACACACACATGATGGATGATTTTCTGAATTATAAATTGTTTACATCTAGCATAAAGTTTTGACTATTTTGTATCTTAAATTTTTGAATTATTAGATCTCTTGAGTTTCTTGAGGATGCATCAAGCTAGAGAAAGAAATGAGGGAATCTGATATTTTTTTTGGTTTTCTGTCTGTAAGGAGATCAATCGTACGATGCAAATATTGTCTTGAGACACGATTGGAAACATATCATTGAAGACATTGTTCCACTTTGCGTATACAAATGGTTAACTCTTATCTATTTACACAAGCAACACTCAGGTCTTCTTGGTTCAATTATACCTCGATGCTTGTGTCATCTTGCAATATCAAAATCCATGTAAGTTATACTCAGGTCATTATGATTCAATTATACCATTATGCTTGTATAAACTTCCAACATATCAAAATCTCAATGATGACAAACAAAAACAGAGCACCAATAAGTGACTAAATAGGAATGACAACGACAAAATAAAAGTGATCATTAGTTGTGATGTCATGGAAATGGGGACAAGGCAACAACAAAGTTCAATGTTAATAAGTTAGTTTCAACCATAAAACCAAAACAAAGAACTAAAAACCATTCCAAACATATCAAAAGAGATTTCAAAAAAGCATGAAAGAAGTTTAACAAAACAAAAGAAAGGAGAAGAGCCTCCCTAAGATGCTTCCATGATGCCTTTTGATGCTTCTCCCTTGTTTCTCCCCTCTCCAAGTCCCAAATGAGTGTAGCTCTTAGCTTTTAGTACTAGCCATGGATGCCATATGGAGATTCAAGGTGGTTGAATATGATAAACAAATGCTATGCAAGTGTAGATAGTGATGCTATGAAAAAGCTCTATGATAATACTAGTATAACAACAATACTCTAATGCTTCCTTCATTGCTTGAGGAGAAGGGTTCTATTTATAGAAGAAATGGGGAAATGAAGGGTTAAGATTGAACAATCTTAACAAGGGTTAGGATTGAAAGATATTCAATCCATGTGAGACTTTCAACCCAATCCCATGTTGACAAGTGTCACCATGAGGAGGCTTGAGAGGAGAGATAAGGAGCATTAAATGCTTGAGGGCACATGCTGGTTACCCTAGGGGGTTTGGTTAGGGTTAGGTTAATGGATATTCTTTTTATCCAAGGGATAAATGAATGTGCAAGCGTTAAATGGTTACCTTAGTCAAAGAAATAAATGCTTTGAAGAGACCCATGAGTCAAAAGGATGGTTAAGTTAGAGGAAAGTCTCTAACCAAAGGTAAAAGGTGAGTTAACCATAAATGGTTATGTAAGAGCCTTTAATGGTTTAGAAGACTTTAGAGGTTAACCATTTGAAGACATAAAGCCTTTAATGGTTATTGAAGACTTTGGAGGTTTTTGAGAAGTGACTTCCTTGTATTTAGGAATGTGACAATGATTAGGATAGGATTAGGCTAATTAGAAGGAGTTAGAAGAATCTAAAAGGGATTTAGGCATGCAAGTGGATTTTGTAGAAAAATGCAAGTGGGAGGAATTTTGGGATTTTCAATTAAAATAAAATCATTTATTTCAATTAAATGGTGTAATTTGCATTTGGATAGATATTCAAATAAATATTAATTTATTTAAATGTGAATGTGAATTTTGGATTTAAATAAATCTTAATTTATTTACATAAGAAAAAGGAAGATAAAGCATTAAATGCATGAAGACTTTGAGGGAAACCATTAAAGGCTTGAGAAGACTCTAGAAGGAAGCCATTAAGTTTGAAGACTTTAAGGGAAACCATTAAAGGCTTAAGAAGACTCTATAAGGAAGCCATTAAGTTTGAAGACTTTAAGGGAAACCATTAAAGGCTTGAGAAGACTCTGGAAGGAAGCCATTAAGTTTGAAGATTTTAAGGGAAACCATTAAAGGCTTGAGAAGACTCTAGAAGAAAGCCATTAAGTCTGAAGACTTTAAGGGAAACCAGTAAAGGTTTCAAGTGGGTGAGGATAAATAGGATTTTAAATAAATAATTTATTTATTTAAAATAGTTGTGCAACTTGCATTTGTAGGGGGTGGAAGATAAAGGTGATTTAAATAAATGTTAATTTATTTAAATGCGAGAGATGAGATTTTGGGGGATTGAAATAAATATTAATTTATTTAAATGTGAGAGAAGATTTAATTAAACAAATATGATTTATTTATTTAATTAATGGTCTGAATTTGGTTAAGTGAATTAAATCAAATAAATTGAATAATTTATTTAATTAATAGGAGAAGACGGTTAAGATGAATTAATTAAATATTAATTTAATTAATTATTGATTGATAGTTAAATAATCAAATAAATACTAAATATTCATTTAATTAAGTGGACAGATTTATGTGACTACATTTGGCCCTCTTTGAGACGGTGCGATTTTATCACGTCGTTTCAAAGAAAGAAAAATAGGTGTGAAGAAATATGCCCCATAAATGTTAATTTAGTGGGTGGTATGCCCCTCGAGAGATGGGCCAATTTTTTGTTTGTTTGAAGAATCAGGCGATCTCTCGAAAAAGAATGAGAAGTGGAGGGGAGGTAGAATAAAAGAAATTAGCAATAACGGTGAAAGAATGGAAGAAAACAGAGTGAATACGGAGAAATGGCAAGCCAGTGTGTACCCGTAGGTTATGTAGGAGATACAGTGCAAATGTGGTGTTGTGCTTTTGATTTATACTATACAATTGATCAAAATTGGTTGGACAATCTAGTGCAATCGGTTTAATTGCCTCGGTCGAGTCAAAACATGACAATTGATGTCAGTTGTTCGCTTGGACAGGATAAAGTCTGAGTAAGTGAATCAAAGTGACCTGATGGTGACTTAGACAATTGATGTAATTGCCTGATGAAGTCAAGGTATATGAAGCAAAATACTCGTTGAGACTTAGACAATTGATGTAATTGTCTATTGGATTGTATTTGATTGGTTGATCAATTGATAGTGTGTGCGTGTGATGGATGGTTGTGGTGAATCATAACAGCCCTGTTGAGACTAGGTCATTATGATAAATGCCTGTTGTAGTCTAGGTTTGCCATAATCGATTACTTGTTGAGACCCGAAGATACTTGATCAAAGTATCTGTTGATAGTCTAGGTGTGTGTGAGTCGATGTGCCTGTGTAGATAGAGTAATTGGCTTGATGGGAGATGATGTAGGGTATGTGATGTTGATTACCAAGATGGGGAGGGTGAGGGTGGGGTTCGATGTTAGATAGAAGAAATGGAGGACCTATGATGCATTCTATGGAAGAAGAGGAAAATAGAGTATCCATTGTCATTACTATGTATGCATGATATGCATCTATTATGAATGTATGGATGGATGGAATGCAACAGAATGCAATATATACAGTTGAGATGGAATGATGATCCATAGTGCTTTATTTTTCATCATTGAGAATGGTAGTATCAATCTTGGATGAGGCAGTAGGAACCAAGAATGAAGCATTGTACCTGCAAACAAGTAGCATAAATAAAGAATATGGACCCTCCATAATGGTTCATGCTCATATGGTCAAGGTATATGCTGTAGTCAGCAAGCCATAGTGATCCATGACTGTATTTTGCATAAGATCACATAACTTAGTGAGATTCCCATGTAGACACCATTAGTACATGCACCAGAACTTCATTGGAATAATTCGCAGAAGACATACAAACAATGCTTAGGAACCATCCCGACCACTCTAATCACTTGTGGATATCCTAGAGTAGCGTAGGAATTTGATATAAATGAATAAATAACCTAACAAACTAACCAAGTACTTGATAGCTTAAACATAATTTTCTTGTCAATGAAAATGTTATCATGTCTTTGTTTTGGGTAAGGAAGGATGCATCCTTGTTAAGACAGCTGTCTGTACCTGTGTTGATTGTTTGGTTGATTTGATAAGTGATCGTCGTTTTGAGTAGCTTAAAATGTTTGTTTGATGTCTATTGTGATGCGTATGTACAAAGGATTTATGCGATGTTGTTTTTGATTGATTTTTGATGTTTTATGATGTTTTGGATTTTTTGATGGGTTTTTGAATGTTTTTGGTATTTTGTGAGATAGTTTTGAATGTTTTTGAATTTTGTGAGACAGTTTTTAAGTGTTTTTGGTATTTTGTGAGACACTTTTGAATGAAGAACTTAATGAATCATAAGTAATGTATAATCCACTTCCATCAATAGGTTTAAGAGAATTGCCCCCAACTTAGACATGACTATGAAAAAGTGGGATGCAAGACACATGAAGTACTATCCTTGATTGCAGATCAATAACAAACTATGGTTTGAATGATGGATGAGTGGATGCAATGAATGTGATTGCAACAGGTCTGAAAGACAATGGAGCCATAGCCTTTACAAGTGGCACTTGTTTGCTAGGCTTTCACCATCACACTTACCCAAGGTGCCACCAAAGTGGTTGTACACCGTTTGGATGCATGATTTTTCTTTACTATTTTGATTTTTTTGTATTTTCTTCAGGACATTTATCTGAATATTTTTGGTGTTTTTCTGATATGTATGGGAGCTTGACGCTCTGTACAGCTTGTGTATGAAACTGTTTGAGGTGCATGTTATTGATCGGATTTGCTAGCAGTTCCCCTTTTGAGGTAGCCGACTGATATGGCCCGGACCCAAATACAACAGTGATAACATATGGACCCAACTAGTTTGATTCAAACTTCCCCTGATGTTCTCAGTTTGGTTGGTTACTAGGATTATCTTGAAGAACAAGATCACCTACCTTGAATGTGCAAGGTCTAACTCGATGATTATAGCTTCTGCTCATACACTGTTGATAGGCCTTGAAGTGATTGTATGCAGCTTGTCATTTCTCACCAAGTAGCTCTAAGTCTTGGAGATGGGATACTCTATATGCTTCATCATCGATGAGAGTGTGCAAGGAAACCCGTAGAGATGGTATCTCAACCTCGATAGGTAAGATAGCTTTTGCGCCATAGACTAGTGAGTAGGGAGTTGTGCCTGTAGGGGTTCGAATGCTAGTTTGATACGCCCATAGTGTTGGATTCAATTGAATGTGCCAATCACGACCCACATCATTGATTGTCTTCTTGAGGATTATTAATATGTTCTTGTTTGATGCTTCGGCCTGACCATTGCCTTGTGGGTAATAGGGAGTGGAAAAGCGGTGTTGGATGTGAAACTTCTCACAAAGTTCACGGACATCTTGATTTTTGAAAGGAAGCCCGTTATTTGTGACGATAAACATGGGTACACCATATCGACAGATGATGTAATTAAGGATGAATGAGGTGATCTTCTTGCTAGTAACTTGAGTAAGTGGAACAACTTCGATCCACTTTGTGAAGTATTCGGTGGTAGTAATGATGAACTTGTGGCCGTTGGATGAAGATTGATGGATTTTACCCACAAGGTCAAGTCCCCATTGACAAAAAGGCCATGGTGTTGTGATTGGTTGCAATTCCTGTGCCAGTGCATGTATCAGGTCTCCATGAACTTGGCATTTTTTTGCATTTTCTGACAAAGTAATAGGAGTCTTTTTCCATAGATGGCCAATAGTATCCAGTGCGTATGATCTTCTTTGCTAGGGAAGGACCGCTTGTGTGAGTTCAACAAATTCCTTCATGTACCTCTTCCAAGGCCTTTGTTATCTCATCCTGTTCCAGACATCGAAGGAGAGTACCATCAAGACTATGTCAGTATAGGGTTTCAGCAATGATGGTAAATCAAGCGGTTTGGCAAATGAAGGTTTTGCATTGGTTATTCGATTGGTTAGGAGGAATTATGTGATCACGTAGATAGGTGTAGTACTCACCATACCATGGGGATTCAGAACTGATAAGGAGACATATCATCTCAGATTTAGGGATATCATAAGCAGGAATCCAAAATTGTTCTACCAAGAACTCATAGCGTGTTGAATTCCGAGGAAGATCTAGGAGAGATGCAATGGTAGCCATAGCATCAACAACTAGATTTTGATCTCTGGGTATCTGCTCAAAGGTGATAGTAGTAAATGATGCTTTTAAACTGTCCACCATATGCTTGTACAACATGAGTTTGTCATCCTTGGTCTGATATTCATCTGTTACTTGTTGGATGACCAGTTGGGAGTCGCCATATATCTGTAGCTCTTGTAACTTCCATTGTATGGCTAGCCTGAGTCCTGTGATCAAGGCCTCATATTTAGCTATGTTGTTTGTGCATGGAAATGTGAGCCTGTAAGACTTTAGAATGCTGTCACCTTGAGGTGTGATAAACAGAATGTCTGCCCCCAAGCCATGCCTAGTGTATGACCCATCAAAGTATAGTTTCCATGGTTGTGCTACTGTGATCATGAATATCTCTTCACCTAGAAAATTTGAAGTGAGAGGATGATTGCCTATGAGGGGAGCATCGACCAACTGATCTACAATATCTTGGCCTTTGATAGCCTTACGACCCACATACTCGATGTCAAATTCACCTAGAATCATCACCCATTTGGCCAAGTGGCCTGTCAATGCTGCTTTGTTGAGTAATTACTTTAGTGGATTAATCTTTGCAATGAGCTGTACTTTATGTGTCAATAGATAGTGCCTCATTTTAGTGGCTGCCAAGATTACTGCTAGGCAAGCTCGCTCAATAGGTGTGTAATTGAGTTCATAGCCAACCAGTGTGCGAGAGATGTAGTAAACAACACACTCTTTCCCTTCTGCATTGTGTTGTGCCAGTAGCACTCCTAATGCTGTATTTGTTGCTAAAATATAGAGTAAGAGCGATCTACTTGGATCTGGTGGGATCAACAAGGGTGTATTCATGAGATAATCCTTAAGTATCTGGAATGCTTGCTGGCATCTAGCATCCCATTGAAAATGAATGTTCTTGTGTAACAGGTGTGTAAAGGGGTGACACTTATCTGCCAGTTGTGCAATGAATCTTTGAATGGATTGTAGCTGCCCTTGTAGTGTCCTTAGCTGATTGATGTTCTTTGGAGGTGGCATGCCCATGATTACTTTTGATAGTTCTAGTACTTAATATAAGTACAAATCCAGTAGTCAACAAGATGAGGGGGGGGGTGAATCATACAAACTTAATCTTCCATAAAAACATCAGATTCAATCTCGGTAACACATATACTTCAGTAATATAACCAAAACTGCTAAACATGCAAACTCAAAAGCATATAAACATCATAAACCTCATAACACTAGATTTAACGTGGAAACCCAAATAGGGAAAAACCACTATGGGATTTCAAACCCACTAAGAAATATACTCTTCTAGAGTATGCTCGGTTAAAAGCAAATCCTGTTAAAGATTACAAACACATTGCTAGATGTGACCTAGTTAAGGGATTTCCCTCAGATCTATTAGGATCTTCACCTTGTTAGAAGTGACCTTGTTAAAGGATTTCAAACACTCAATCAGAATGTCACCTTGCTAGAGGGTTTTACAAATAAGACTGTTAAGTCCACTCGGTTAAGAGATTTTCTGTCACTTTCGCAAAATAACAGCAATAAAAATCTATCTGCAGCTTCACATCTAAAATGCTAAAGCAGATTCTTATTTGCTCAATACAATCTAGACATAGAACTAATCTTGTCCATCTGCTGGGCTTCTATACTCTGTTATTCAAACAGGACTTCAAGCTTATGTGCTCGGTAATCACTATGTAGCATCCCTATGCATACACTTTCCCTCATGCATTATTTATCAACAGTTCCCTATTTATAAAGAATTAGCTAACCACTTAATCTCCTTGATCACATTTCCCATGATCAATCATAGCCATCAGATCTTCATGCTTGACTAGGTTCAATGTATCCTTCAATATGAAAAATGTTTTACCTCGCCTTGGAACTTGCATATATTTCTTGGAACTTGTGGTTGGGTATTGCGGTTCAATCTGAATTGTAGATCTTCCTGCTGATCTTCCATTGCGAAAAGTTCATTAACAAAATTTATTTATGACATACCAATCATTTAATCAGTTCCAGCTCATCAGCTTCCTTCATTAAATAACACATATAAACATTTAATGCATTCTGTTACAACTCAGTTACAACTCGGTTATAACTTGGTTACAACTCGATAAATACTAAACTTCACTCGGTAGACATTCTGCCTCATTAACCAATAGCGATAACCTTAGGGTTTACCGACTAGGTTCCTTAGGGTTTATCGACTAGGTTCTTTGCTTGGTAACATAGTATAGTATTAACCTTACAATTTACAACATATGTATGATGTCAAAACAATCTAAACATCATGATCTCATCATTGTCTGACTCGGTAATAGTTTCCCATTGAATACCTTATTCATCCTCTTATTCATCATAATCTTTCTGTGTCTTTTACTGACATCTTTATACTCTTCAAATCATACTTCTCAAGATATGGCAACATCATATTGAATTAGAAAATCAATTTCTTGACATCAATGAAAAAATAATAATATTAAGACAGTAAACATCCTTAATTAGTTATATCCATAATCATCAACAACCTTCTCAATATCCTTATTGAAATGCCAACAATCTTCCATTGTCTGTTATAATGCCAAATGCTAACAATCTCCCCCTTTGGCATTGATGGCAAAACCAATTGATTTGACCTTAAAAGATTCGGATTGCTATGATTCTAAAATGCTGAAATGCTCTCTTGCTGTCATCATACTTCTCGCCCATACATTAGACTTCTCCTCTTTTTTCATTCTTCTTTCCAATCTTCAGTCTTCTCCCCTTTCTTAGTTTTCTCCCCCTTTGACAACAATGCCAAAAAGTAAAGAACTAAAACATAATTTCTTCATGTATGAAGTGAATTCCTGCTGTAATGTGTCAATTCAGTCTCGGTCAGAGCATTTTGTCTTCAAATTCATGTTCCCTGTATTGTTTCCTGCATTATTTCCTGTAATATTTCCTATACACCTTTAGAAAACCTCCTAAAGTGTGTAAATCAACATCAACTCCTAAAAGATATTCGATAGAGTCATCGGATTGATGCTTTCACTAAACTCGTTCAGTGAGTAGAAGATAGGGGTAGGACCCCTAACTTACTTCTGAGATATTCAAAAGTGTCCCTTGGTAGTGGCTTGGTGAAGATATCTGCTATTTGTTCCTTTGTGCTAACATAATCCAACACCACTTTCTTCTCTTGAGCTTCTTCTCTAAGATATTGATATTTGATAGAGATGTGCTTTGTCTTAGAATGCATAACAAGATTCTTTGAAATATTAATGGCACTAGTATTGTCATAGAATATAGTTACTGGCTCGATAACTTTCTCATTTATACCTTCCAACAGTTGTTTGATCCATGCAATGTTGGTACAATTCAATGTTGCAGCAACGTATTCAGCTTTTGCTATTAATTGTGAAACACATCCTTGTTTCTTGCTAAGCCAACTCACTAGTCTTTCTCCTAAAAAGAAAGCTCCTCCACTTGTGCTTTTTTTATCATCAATGTTGCCTGCCCAATCAACATCAGTATAAACTTTTAAATCAAAATCATTTCCTTTCTGATATACTAAGCCATAATCTTCAGTGCCTTTCAAGTATCTAAAAATTCTTTTGATTACTGTCATGTGTGTTTCCTTATGATCTGCAGAGAATCTTGCAACTATACCTACTGCATGTGCTATGTCTAGTCTACTGTGAATAACATATTGTAGCTTTCCAATCATGGATCGGTAAAGTGTCTCATCAACAGATGCAGATTCATCATTCTTTGATAATTTACAGTTGGTAGTCATAGGAATACTTACTGGTTTTGAATCCTCCATTCCAAATTTCTTCAAGATTTCCTTTATGTACTTGGATTGAGTAATGGAAATCTCATTTTTCATTTGCAGTATCTGTAAACCTATAAAATACTTTATCTCACCGATTAATGACATCTCAAATTCTTTTCTCATTTCATTTCCAAAGTTCTTGCATAGAGAGTGATTTCCACAAAATATAATATCATCAACAAATATGGCTGAGATCAGTATTCGATTTTCATCATTCTTCATGTACATATTGCTGTTCTCACTTGTCCTTATAAAATGAATCTTAATCAAATAAGAGTGCAAAATTTCATACCATTCTCTAGGTGCTTGTTTCAAACCATATAAAGCTTTGTTCAATTTACATACCTGATCTTTATTCTTGTCTTCAACAAATCCTTCAGGTTGTTCAATAAAAACTTCTTCTTCTAATATTCCATTTAGAAATGTAGATTTGACATCCATTTGATATACCTTGAAGTTTTTGAAAGCAGCATATGCCAACAATGTTCTTACTCCTTAAGTCTAGCAACAGGTGCAAAAGTTTCACCATAATCAATTCCTTGTTCTTGAGCATAACCTTTGCAAACTAGTCTTGCTTTGTTTCAAATGACCTCTCCTTTTTCATTTAGCTTGTTTCTGAAAATCCACTTTGTACCGATTACATTTTTGTCCTTCGATCTTGGGATTAGTGTCCATGTGTCATTCTTCTTGAATTGATCAATCTCTTCTGTCATAGCATTTATCCAATCTTCACTGTTAAATGCTTCTTTCTCTATTCTCAATTCAAATTCAGATTTTAGACATGTGTTCTATCTCAGTTTGTTCCTTGTCATCACTGGATCATCCTTATTTCCTATAATCTAACTTGGTGCATGATGTCTTCTGACATACTTGGCTAATACAAGCTCAGTAGGCTCTGTATGATCTTCTTCATCACTCGGTAACTAGATATTCTCTTCATTTTCTTCAACAGTCTTCTCGGTAAGACTTGTCGGTTGAACATAGACAAATTCATCATAGTCTTCTGGTTCCTTGGAATTTCCTTCATCATTTCTTTCTACAAATTCATCAATTTTCATATTTGCACTTTCTACTATTTTGTTAGATGATTTGATCAGACATTTAAATGCTTTGCTTCTAGAAGAATAACCTAGAAATGTTCCTTCTAAACTCTTCTGATCAAACTTGCCATTTCTATCATCTTTGTGAACATAGCATCTACTTCAAAAGATTTTAAAATAATTTACATTAGGTTTCTTATCGTACCAAATTTCATATGGTGTCTTCAAAGTACCTTTCTTCAATTGTACTCAGTTCAGGGTGTAAACTGTTGTGCTTATTACTTCTCTCCAAAATGTTTGTGGCACTTTCTTTTCAATCATTAGTGTTCTAGCACAAGCCATAATTGATCTGTTTCTTCTCTCAGCTATTCCAGTATGCTGTGGTGTTCTCGATGCAGAAACTTGTCTTTAAATACCATGATCATTGTAGAATAAGTTGAACTCATCAGATGTGAATTCTCCTCCTCTATCTGATCTAAGACATTTTAGTTGTCTTCCTGTTTCATTTTCAACTCTTTCCTTGTACCATTTAAACATTTGAAAAGCTTCTGATTTATCTTTTAAAAATTACCGACATCATCCTTGAATAGTCATCCACAAATAATATGAAATATTTATCACCATAATAACTTTTAACTTTCATAGGACCACAAAGATCAGTGTGCACAAGAACTAAAATTCCCTTAGAAGTGTAAGACTTGTAAAGCTTGATCTTGTCATCTTACCTATCTGGCATCCTCGACACATAACATTCTCAAGTTTTTCAAGACTTAGTAGACCTTTTACTCGGTGCTTCTTGCTTATTTTGATCAGATTATCAAAATGTACATGATAAAACCTTTTATGCCATAACCAGGTATCATCTATCTTTGCATAAAAACACTTGTTCTAAGTTGAGTCAAGGTGAAATGTGTTACCTTTTGTTTGTGTCCTGGTAGTAGCTAACCTTCCATTCTTGTCATGAACTTTGACAATTCCTTTCTGAAATTCTATTCGATAACCTGCGTTGTTTAGCTATGCTACACTCAACAAATTGTATTTCAAACCTTCAACCCAATAAACATCATTGCATCTTGCATTGTCAAGAAGTGTTATAGATCCTTTACCTTTCACTGGACATGGTGCATCGTTACCAAATATTACATAGCCTCCATCATAATCTTCTAATATAACAAACTTGTGTTTATCTCCTGTCATATGATGTGAGTATCCATTGTCTATGATCCAAGAATCATTAGTGTTTATGTGAGATATTAGGACTTTTTCTTCATACCTTTCTTTATCTAATCCATCTTTTATAGCCACATAAACTACTTCCTCTGTATCAGTTTCATCTGATTTATCATCATTGGATTCCTCATCGGCTATTAACCATGTCTTTCTATCTCTTCTTCTGAAGTCTCGGTATCCTCTCTGTCTGTCATCTCAGTAATCTCTCTTTTCAGTAGAATCTTTTTCAAGATAGTTAGAAGCCATATGTCCTATGTTATCACAATTGAAACATTTCAAAGGTAGTTTTCCTTTATACTTACCTTTGCCTCACGGTAACCTTTTGGCTAATAGTGCTTCAAACTCTTCTTGCTTTCTGATATCCTCATATAGTTTGTGTACTTCTTCCATGGTCTTATGAAATCTTTCACGTGCTCCACTGTGATCTCCTTTAGAGTACTTATACTTTCTTTCATTTTCATCATTAGATTCATCAAGATGAAAAGAACGAAATGTAGATTCAACTTTATTTACCGAAGATCCACTGTTATCAAAGTTACTTAACTCAAATGCATGTAGCTTACCAATAATAGCATCTAAAGAAATTAACATATTTGGTATAGACCTCAATTCATTGATTCCAAAGAATCATATTGCATAAGCTGGTAGAAGGGTTCTTAACAACTTACTTGTTATATCCTTTTCTTCAATAGTTCCACCCGCTCCTTTGATTTGATTGACAATCTCCTTTAGTTTTGTACTGTACTGAGTTATGTTCTCACCTTCACTCATCCTCATGGATTCAATTTGTCCTCTTAGACTATCTACTTTTGCTCTTTGAACATGTTCATTTCCTCCATACACAGATATGAGCTTATCCCACATTGCCTTTGCATCATTGCAACCTTCTAGGTCATTAAACTCTGAATCGGTCAATGCAGATGTTATTTCAATCATTGCTTGGATATGTCCTTGCTTTGCCTTGATCTCTTCCATTGTCAATGGATAGGTGCTTGATGTAACAAAATCATTCTCCAGATAGTATACAACATATTCTCCAACTCTTGATAGGTGCAGCTTCATCCTTTTCTGCCATGTAGAGAAACTTGACTTGTTCAACTTCGGTGCATCCCTCTTATACATCTTTGGATCTTTAACTCAAGTGCCTTTAAAATTTTCTTTTGGAGTCCAAAGCTCTGATACCAATTGATAGTTCTGATACTTAATATAAGTACAAATCCAACAACCAACAAGATGAGGGGGGGGGGGGGGGTGAATCATACAAACTTAATCTTCCATAAAAAACATCAGATTCAACCTCGGTAACATATACTTCAGTAATATAATGAAAACTGCTAACCTCATAACATCAGATTTAACATGGAAACCCAAATAGGGAAAAACCACTATGGGATTTCAGACCCACTAAGAAATATACTCTTCTAGAGTATGCTTGGTTAAAAGCAAATCCTGTTAAAGATTATAAACACATTGCTAGATGTGACCCAGTTAAGGGATTTCCCTCAGATCTGTTAGGATCTTCATCTTGTTACAAGTGACCTTGTTAAAGGATTTCAAACACTCAATCAAAATGTCACCTTGCTAGAGGGTTTTACAAATAAGACTGTTAAGTCCACTCGGTTAAGAGATTTTCTGTCACTTTCACAAAATAACAGTAATAAAAATCTATCTGCAACTTCATATCTAAAATGCTAAAGCAGATTCTTATTTTCTCAATACAATCTAGACATAGAACTAATCTTGTCCATCTGCCGGGCTTCTATACTCTGTTATTCAAATAGGTCTTCAAGCTTCTGTGCTCGGTAATCACTATGTAGCATCCCTGTGCATATAGTTGCCCGCATTCATTGTTTATCAACAGTTCCCTATTTATAAACAATTAGCTAACCGCTTAATCTCCTTGATCACTTTTCCCATGATCAATCATAGCCATCAGATCTTCATGCTTGAACAGGTTCAATGTATCCTTTGATTTGAAAAATGTTTTACCTCACCTTAGAACTTGCATATATTTCTTGGAACTTGTGCTTGGGTATTGCGGTTCAATCTGAACTGTAGATCTTCCTACCAATCTTCCATTGCCATAGATTCATTAACAAACTTTATTTACGGCATACCAATCATTTAATCAGTTCCATCTCATCAGCTTCCTTCATTAAATAACGCATGTAAACATTTAATGCATTCGGTTACAGCTGAGTTACAACTTGGTTACAACTCGGTAAATACTAAACTTCACTCGATAGACATTTTGCCTTCATTAACCGATAGTGATAACCTTAGGGTTTACCGATTAGGTTCCTTAGGGTTTACCGACTAGGTTCTTTTCTTGGTAACATAGTATAGTATTAACCTTATAATTTACAACATATGTATGATGTCAAAACAATCTAAACATCATGATCTCATCATTGTCTGACTCGGTAATAGTTGCCCATTGAATACCTTATTCATCCTCTTATTCATCATAATCTTTCTGTGTCTTTTACTGACATCTTTATACTCTTCAAATCATACTTCTCAAGATATGGCAACATCATACTGAATTAGAAAATCAATTTTTTGACATCAATGACAAAATAATAATATTAAGACAGTAAACATCCTTAATCAGTTATATCCATAATCATCAACAACCTTCTCAATATCCTTATTGAAATGCCAACAATCTTCCATTGTTTGTTATAATATCAAATGCTAACAACTTTGACCTTTGCTGGGTCGACCTCAATGCCTTTACTTGAGACAATGTATCCTAGAAGTTTCCCTAAGGTTACTCCAAAGATACATTTCTTGGGTTGAGTCGAACATGATATTGTTCCAGTTTGTCGAAGATTTTCTCTAATATGTCAAGATGACCTTCTCTTGTTAGTGATTTTGCTAGTAAGTCATCAACATAATCTTCCATTATGGTATGTATCATGTCATGAAAAATGGTGGTCATTGCTCTTTGATAGGTCGCTCCTACATTCTTTAGACCGAAAGGCATTACATTCCAACAATATGTTCCCCAGGGACATGTGAAGGCCGTCTTATGTTGATCCTTTGGTGTGATCTTTATCTGGTTGTACCCTAAAAAGCCATCCATGAGTGAAAGCATGGCATGTCCTACCGTTAGGTCCACTATTATGTCGATGTTTGGTAGGGGAAATCATCTTTAGGACATTCTTTGTTTAGATCTCTGAAGTCAGTACAGATACAGATGATCCTATTTGGTTTTCTGATAGGCACAATATTGGATATCTAATCTAAATAATCAATTGGCCTAATGAAACCAACATCTAGAAGTTTCTTAAGTTCTGCTTTGACTTGTACTGCAATCTAAGGATGCATCTTGCAAAGCTTCTACTTGATAGGCTTGGCTCCTTCTGCTATTGTGAGGTGATGTGTGACTAAATTAAGATCAAGACCAGGCATGTCTGCATATGACCATGCGAAGTTAATCTGGCACTTCTGGAAGAATTTGACAAACTTGGGCTATTCCTTTGGAGTCAAACGAGATACCAGATGTATGTGGTGAGGAGTTTCAGGAGTCCCCACATTGTATTCTTTTGTTTCTTCAATAAGGATTGTTGATCGTTCTTGCTATGTACTAGAAGGGAGGATGTGAAACCTTTCATCCTTAGGTGCCTCATAGAGGTTTTCACCATTGGATACGTTCTTTCTTTTTACTTTTGTGGGATCAAATAGTGCCATAGTGTGGTTTTCACTGGAAGATCCATGTTTTATTGTTATATTTTTGTAGCTGAAAGGTTTGGCATCCGCCCTGAAGTATGCTACGCTATTAAGTTCAATGGTGAATCTAGCTTTGTGATCCCCTCTTGGTATGTTATCCCATAGTTCCAAAAAGTCAATGATCACCTCATCATTTTGGAAATGGTCAAGACATGGGGGATTAGGTTGATTCCATTCTATGAGTTCAAGATGGATAATGGGCATTACCTCATCAATTAGGTTAAGTTCGTTAGATGTGTTAGTGAGGGTTATGACATTGTGGTGAAGGTCATTGTTGGTACTCTCCCTATTAGAATCAGGTGTAGGATGTGATGTAGGGTCTATGGAAGATGTTTCCAGCTCAGGAACCCAAGAGGTCTTTATCTGTGCTTCTTCGTAAAAAAGGATGTCTTTGTGGGGTGGAGGTAGTGATGTGTCTTCCTCATCTAAAGTATTAAGCTGGATGGAATCAAATTCCCATTCATGTGAGTCAGTCTCTGAGTCACTTTCCAGTATCCGATTACTATACCATACTAGGATGTCCTTTGAGTTAAACACTGCAGGTGTGATCAGTTTTGTAGATGAAATGATTGGTGCTATAGGAAGGATTATGGGGATCAATGAATCCGATACAGGGAGTATTGGTAGTGTTGACTCTGTTGCTTCTACTGGAACTACTGGTGTCATAGATACTGTTGTGGGTTTTGATACAATTACTACTGCTAATGGTGATATTGATGTTATTGCTGTTGGTGATGGGATCGTTAGTTTGATTGGTGGGATGAAGGATGTTGTAGATGGTTTTGCTGGGATTTTTAGCCTTAATGGAGCAGTTGGTGTGGTACGTGGTGCTGCTGATATAACCAAAGGTGACCTCTTTGCAATAGGCTGATATAGTGGTTTGATGGGTTTCCCTTTGAATCTGAGTTTAGGAAAGTTCTCCTTTTGAAAACCTAGTCCTATGTTATCTTTGGGCTTTAATTCTGGCTGCAGCGATTCATGTCGTCCTTGCTTGCAAGGTCCCAAAGCACTCTAACCATCATTGCCCATTCTTTTCATAATGAGAAGGCCTTTTCCATACTGATCTATGGGAAGCTTAGCTTGCGGAATATCGGTGGTGATGGGATCTTTATAGATCCATTCTACTAAGTCCTCATCTCTGGTCTCTTCTTCTTGACTCTTTCCAAGGATGAATGGTGTCAAAGTACATGCTGGCTTCTCTAGTGGCATTTGAAGTAACTGTTGAGGTTTTCCATGTGTTCTAGGAGAAGTGGGCATTTGTCCAACACAAAAGAGTTGGCTGAGATTGTATTCCCCAGGACCTTCCTTTGCTATTTTCATCTTGAGCTTCTCTTGCTTGGGTATAGTGGTGTTTGAACTGGAAAGAGAGGCTAGACTTACATATGATGTGGATGATATGGCTTCTTTATTGTTGGGAATGGTAATCTCTGGTTGATGACTTATATTATGACAATATGCAAAGGGGTTTGCATCGCCCAAGATTGTAATGTCTACACCATTATGCGGGAACTTGATACATCGATGGTAGGTGGATGGAACGACTTGCATGGTGTGTATCCAAGGTCTTCCTAATAATAAATTGTATGGCAAAGGAAGGTTCAGAACTTGATAGATGATGTGTTTCACCATAGGGCCCACTCAGATTGGTAGCACCATAGCTCCTTTGGATGAACACTCTGCATCATCATAGGCTTTGATTGTTATCTTCTTGCGGGGATCCACTGATTCAATTGCATATCCCAAAGCTGTGACTAATTGTAGTGTATAGATATTCAGGCCTGCTCCATTATCGATCAAGACTCGCTTGATCCTATGTTGGTTGATAAACCCTTCAATATGGAGTGAGGCATTGTGAGGTTGCTGGAAGGATGTGTTGTCACTTTCAGAGAAAGTGAGACAAGGTGATGATCTTAGATTTCCAACCATAGCTTGGAGCTGATCTGTATTTAGGTTTGTAGGGATTAACACCTCTTGGAGAACTTGTTCCAAGATTATTTTATGGGATGGAGATAGGGGCAATAGCTCTAAGATAGATATCAGTGCAGGTGTTTTGTCTAACTATTCCACAAGGTTATATTGCTTTGGGATAGATGGGGTGCCTTGTAGAGCTTCTTTTATGGTAATCTTGCCGTGACGTGTAACAACATTGCAAGTGGAGCTAGGATTTTTGATGGTAATAGTTGCAATTTTTTCACTGGCATCATATAGGTGATTCACAATGTAATTATATGCGGCTTGCGTATAATTGGTGGTATCTGTGTTTTGCCCTAAAGTGGAAGGAACCCTTTGATCTTGTGATGGAAGTGGATTTTTAAACATGAGATGATCATTGTTTGTTGTCTTTGGGTCATGTCCTTTGATTTCGATTTCACCTCGGTCAATAAGATCTTGAATAAGATCTTTCAATTTGTGACAATTGCTTGTCTTATGTCCTTTCCCTTGATGGAAGTCGCAATGCTCAGTATCCCTCCACCATGAAGGTTTAGCTTGAGGTTCATAATTTGATGTTTTTGGTAAGGTCACCAGATTTTGAGAAACCAACTGACGTAACACCGTTTCAATGGGTTCCCCTAAGGGAGTGTATGTTTGTTTAGGTTTAAATTTTTTTTGACATTTTCTGGGTTCCTCTTGAGATGTATTGTGTCTTTGACTTGGAGGAGCAACTGTGTTATTCTTGGGTGGGGGGTTTTGTCTTGCAAATAGTACCACAGGTTGTGCACTTTTGATAGTTCTTGCATCCACAACCCCGTCGTTGATGACATTTTTGTTTTTGTTCCAGAAGTTAGGCTTGTCACTATTGAAGCATGGGCCAGGGCCATCCTTTGGTTCATTATATATTTTGATAAGCCCTTTTTTGATGAGAGCCTGCTCACATTTTAAGCCTTTTGTGATCATGTCATTGAAAGAGTCCATGTCTTTTATGTCTAGGTGAAATTCCATTTCATCATTTAAGTTGGAATAAATATTTCCACTAGTTCTTGTTTAGGTAACTGAAGAGAATGTCTGCTAGACATTTGACGCCATCATTGCAGAAAGACTGAAAATAGCTCACCTAGTTTTTGTTTAGTGTTACATAGATCAGCCATTGTGATATCACGTTCAAAGTTGTGTGAGTAATATGCCAAGAATTTCTAGATGAGTTCTTCAAATTTCCTAATGCCACCTGGTAATCGGGAAAACCATGGTGTGGTTGTTCCTCTCAAGCTTTGGGGAAAAATTTGCATTAGGTATGTATCCTCATATGCTACTTTGAGGCAAGCTGAATGGAATTCTCTAACATGATCACGAGGATCTCCTTTTCCTCACTACTTTTCAAACTTGGGTGTTTCAAACCCTCACGGATAAGGTGGCATATGAAGATTCCTATCAAAGGGATAGGGACAAATGCCATTAAGTGAAAACTGATTAGTTTTCACACCACTATGAAGTTGTTGGGTGAGATTCTCAACTTGTTACCGCAACATTTCTATTTCATTTGGAGGAGGAGGAGGTGGGGGATTACCTTGATGAAGGTTGTATCTGATGTGTTCTCGACCTCTTTCATCCTCATTATGACTTTGACGTTCTGATGCTTGTCTTAGTTGTGCAACATCAAAGTCAGAGGGTAGTTTAGCCCCCTCTTGAGCAAGTCTTAAAAAGTGAGCATCGACATTGCTCTTGAGTATTTCATCAAAAATTCTATTAAAGAGAGGGTTGTGTTGTGCCCTTTCTATTGGTGCCAGAGTAGGAGTGCCTGGATTTTCATCATTTATATTTCCTCCTAGGGCTTCTTGGAACTCATTGATATTTTCTTCCTCTTCCTCTTCAATTTCTTGTTGTCTAGATCTTGATCTAGTATGAGCCATTTTGTTTATAAGTTTTTGTTGAAGTTTGATGAAAATGATGATGAGTTGGTGATGAAATGAAAGATTGATGTTTGGTGAAGTGTTTCACATATGAATCTCTAGCACTAAAGGTAGAGGTTACCAAAGTTTTTTTCTTGAATTGCTTGTTGTGTTTGATTGACAAAGTTTGATGTGATGAGGTTTAGAGAGATCTGAGATGTGTTATAGACTCAACTACCTAGCAATCAGAGGATTCACTCATAGACTAGTTTTAACTTGCATAGAAATGTCTCTTAGGATGAGTTTATCCTAGATGTAGAGACACTCTAAAAAGTGATGTATTGTGTTTGATTCAAGCAATATCGAAATAGAACTTAGGACAAAAACCTCTTGATGTTTTGAGAGTTGGAAGTGGATTTGATGAGATATGGATATGATAATGGATGAAATGTGAACTTCAATAAAAGCTTTGTGTCACATATGGGACAAATTCTTCCTCTTCTCTTTCAGGAGTTGGTGGTTCTTCTTGAGCTACGTTATATGTGATACAAATGTCGGGAAAGAAGTTAGGATTGATTTTGCCTCTTTTGTTCTTGTG
The DNA here is from genome assembly GCF_030272615.1 of Cryptomeria japonica. Classification (NCBI taxonomy): domain Eukaryota; kingdom Viridiplantae; phylum Streptophyta; class Pinopsida; order Cupressales; family Cupressaceae; genus Cryptomeria; species Cryptomeria japonica. The sequence goes on along the minus strand of NC_081408.1, from coordinate 32,509,709 downwards.
ATAACTCAAAGCTCGATATTGCATAAAATCTCTGTGGTTTAATGACTCTTGATCAAATTCATTTGATTTCCCTTGAAGATACATATGCATGCGACATGGGAAGGTTCTATGAGAGAAAAAGATTTGTCTATTAAGATAGAAGAATTTCCTCCTTTTGATAAGAGCCTTTGAGCTCAATTGTCTTTTTTTCAAGTTGATGTGTTGATGAAGATTTTGCTTTCTCAAGATGTGAAGAATGGTCATATAATTCGACACTTTTGTTGTTGCTCTTGGTTTTTTGATCTTTTGTTTTTGAAAATGTTTGTGTTGGATGAATACTTGTTTTGAATTTTGGTTTTATGATGTTTCTTTGACAAGAAAACAAAGCAAGCACACAAACACAAGAATGTTGCCTCAAAAGGCACAAGTAAGTATGGGTCTAGATCAACCTAATCTTTTGAACTTTTTATGACCCTTTCTTTCAAATTTTTTTTTAAGTGTTTCCCAAAGCCTGAAGTCGACTCAATTTGCACTAGTCTTGACTCAAAAATGAAAACACTTTAAACACTCTTTATCCCTAAGGTCAAATGGCCAGTTGTGATAATTTCAGTCCACATCTTGATATTTCTTCAACTTTGGTACTACATACCTTATGAATCCTATTGTGGCAGGTAAGGATGTGATATACTAAGTTTTGTGTGAGCATAACAAATAGATGATCCCTATGATGGGGGAGTCACCACTTTTATCGGGCTACAAGTAACCTTTCAAAAAAGCTATGTTTCTACTCAAGGAAATATGTATGGTGAGTATCTTGGGAGCAAAACCTTCTATGCTCTTGCACTGAATTTATCACAAATATACTCAATCGATAGAATGGGTGGGCTACTACTTAAAAGTGTTTAGTAATTTTCAATGTTTTTGGACATAAGTTCATTCTGCAGTGACTCACTTAAGAGCCTTGTAACTTGTTGTGGGGCCCATTTGTCCTTTCGACAAGTTATACTGTAGGAACAACTATACCCAAGGCTACAACTTTCGCTCTCACCTGATTTCTATAGCAGCTCGAAGGATTTACCACGTGAGGTCATTCCCAAGAGTGATGTTTCTCTTGGCAGGCCTCTTTTAAAAAAATTAAATTTTGAGTGTTACTAACACTTTTCTCTTGCACCTAGGACCACAAAAGCCAAGGGAGAGGATAGTGTGTGTTAGAAGTAGGACCACTCTACAGATTTTGCACAAGCATGCCAAACACAAAAGACACTTGTTCTTTTTAACCCATCATCACAATGTGATCTATTTGCTACTTGGAGATATTGCTCCAACAACCATGGTGTTCTTTTTAGCCAAGATAGCAAAATGAAGTGTTTGTTTTATCCAAGATTGCAAAATGATTGTTCTCTTTTAAACTCGAAAAATAACAAGTTGATCGTTCTTTTTAGCCCATATTGCAAGATGTGAATGTTCGTTTTAGCCAAGATTGCAAAAATGATAGTTCATTTTAATCCAAGATAGCAATATGATTGTTCTTTTTAAACTAAAAAAAAAATAACAAGTTGATTGTTCTTTTTAGCCCATATTGCAAGATGTGAATGTTTATTTTAGCCAAGATTGCAAAAATGATAGTTCATTTTAATCCAAGATAGCAATGTGATTGTTCATTTTTAGACCATGATAGCAAAATGAAGACAATGTGAATGACTATCCTAGGATTGATCAATTTTTCCAATTAGAACATGTTAAGGAATTTTTTTTTGCAAATTTGACACTTTCAACACCTGCAACAATATGTTAGAAAGACGCTCCTTATGTCCTGCACAAGATGTAAACCCAAAATTAAATTAATCATATTAACACAAATCACACTAACAAACAAATTAGATCTAAATTAATAAAACTAATTTAAATCTAATCGAAAACTAAATTAAAAACTAATTTAAAATCTAAATTAGAACTAAATGAAAGACTAATTTAGAAATTTTTTAATTTAAAGACTAAAAAATAACAATAAAAAAATCTAATTTTAAATAAAAACTATTTTAAGAAACTTAAAAAAGATCTATTCTAAAAGACTAATTAAAAAAATAAAATTTAAAAAACTAATTTAAAAGTCTATTCTAAAAAAGAAACCATTTAATAAAAAAAAAACATTCTAAACAACTAACTAAAAAGGCTTATTCAAAAAGAAAGAAAGAAAGCTAATTTAAAAGCAAAATTCTATTCTTTCACGTTGGGTTCACCAAATGATGGTGTGGAAATGGGGACAAGGCAACAACAAAGTTCAATGTTAATAAGTTAGTTTCAACCATAAAACCAAAACAAAGAACTAAAAACCATTCCAAACATATCAAAAGAGATTTCAAAAAAGCATGAAAGAAGTTTAACAAAACAAAAGAAAGGAGAAGAGCCTCCCTAAGATGCTTCCATGATGCCTCTTGATACTTCTCCCTTTTTTCTCCCCTCTCCAAGTCCCAAATGAGTGTAGCTCTCAACTTTTAGTACTAGCCATGGATGCCATATGGAGATTCAAGGAGGTTGAATATGATAAACAAATTCTATGCAAGTGTAGATAGTGATGCTATGAAAAAGCTCCATGCTAATACCAGTGTAACAACAATACTCTAATGCTTCCTTCTTTGCTTAAGGAGAAGGGTTCTATTTATAGAAGAAATGGGGAAATGAAGGGTTAAGATTGAACAATCTTAACAAGGGTTAGGATTGAAAGATATTCAATCCATGTGAGACTTTCAACCCAATCCCATGTTGACAAGTGTCACCATGAGGAGGATTGAGAGGAGAGATAAGGAGCATTAAATGCTTGAGGGGACATGCTGGTTTCCCTAGGGGGTTGGGTTAGGGTTAGGTTAATGGATATTCTTTTTATCCAAGGGATAAATGAATGTGCAAGGGTTAAATGGTTACCTTAGTCAAAAAAATAAATGCTTTGAAGAGACCCATGAGTCAAAAGGATGGTTAAGTTAGAGGAAAGTCTCTAACCAAAGGTAAAAGGTGAGTTAACCATAAATGGTTATGTAAGAGCCTTTAATAGTTTGAAAGACTTTAGAGGTTAACCATTTTAAGACATAAAGCCTTTAATGGTTATTGAAGACTTTGGAGGTTTTTGAGAAGTGACTTCTTTGTATTTAGAAATGTGACAATGATTAGGATAGGATTAGGCTAATTAGAAGGAGTTAGAAGAATCTAGAAGGGATTTAGGCATGCAAGTGGATTTTGTAGGAGAATGCAAGTGGGAGAAATTTTGGGATTTTCAATTAAAATAAAATCATTTATTTCAATTAAATGGTGTAATTTGCATTTGGATAGTTATTCAAATAAATATTAATTTATTTAAATGTGAATGTGAATTTTGGATTTAAATAAATCTTAATTTATTTACATGAGAAAAAGGAAGATAAAGCATTAAACGCATGAAGACTTTGAGGGAAACCATTAAAGGATTGAGAAGACTCTAGAAGGAAGCCATTAAGTTTGAAAACTTTAAGGGAAACCATTAAAGGCTTAAGAAGACTCTAGAAGGAAGCCATTAAGTTTGAAGACTTTAAGGGAAACCATTAAAGGCTTGAGAAGACTCTAGAAGGAAGCCATTAAGTTTGAAGACTTTAAAGGAAACCATTAAAGGTTTCAAGTGGGTGAGGATAAATAGGATTTTAAATAAATAATTTATTTATTTAAAATAGTTGTGCAAAATGTAAGTGGGTGGAGGATAAAGGTGATTTAAATAAATATTAATTTATTTAAATGTGAGAGATGAGATTTTGGGGGATTTAAATAAATATTAATTTATTTAAATGTGAGAGAAGATTTAATTAAACAAATATGATTTATTTATTTAATTAATGGTCTGAATTTGGTTAAGTGAATTAAATCAAATAAATTGAATAATTTATTTAATTAATAAGAGAAGAGGGTTAAGATGAATTAATTAAATATTAATTTAATTAATTATTGATTGATGGTCAAATAATCAAATAAATACTAAATATTCATTTAGTTAAGTGGACAGATTTATGTGACTACAAGTTGCATATCATTTTAATCTTGCATTTAGTTGCATATCATTTTAAACATCATTGTAAATTTTACATTTAGTTGCATATCATACATCTCATATCATTATCATTATCATACATCTTATTTTCAAGATCTATCTCATAAATCAAAGTAATCAATGCAAATACATCATCACATTCTCATCTCAATATGAATCATACATCATCATGAAAAACAAGAGCATCATTATCTAAGCATCACATCATCATCATAGAATCATCATATCAATCATCATTAAAAACAAATGTGGATAAGAGAAAAACAATGCCATATATATATATATATCTCAAAAATGGTCTGAATGTGCAAGGGATATCATGTCTGTCAAAATACAACAAAAATAATCAAAACACAACAGAGACAAGTCTCTCAGGTATGACTATCTCTTGAGGATGATGGTCTCACGGCAGACGTCCCAGCCCCTGTGGTCTCCACCAGGTGGATCATGTCGGGCCGACCTCATAACACCTCTACTCTCTGTCCTCGTATGACTACGAGCAGATCGACTGGATGCATAGCTAGGAGCTCTATGATCTCTAGGGACCACCTCCTCATATAGATGCCTGTAGTACTCAACCTCTTTAGCTGTGTACCATATCCCCCTCAACATGTCTCACATCAGAGCACCACCTATCGCTCTCTCCAATCTCTCAGCAAGATCCTCTGCCCGACCTTGACGCTCTCTCTCCGTATCCCACTTTGCCATAATCTGCATAATCTGGCACTGCTCTGCTAGCACCTATGCCTGTAGCTCCTACACTATGACCTGTAGGACTCTAATCTATGAATCTTGTCGATGGGTGGGTACCCTAATCTGAACGGGTACCCGTGTCATGGTCCCACCCATACCTATCCCTATTCGAGGCACCAATGGAGGTAGAACATTAGATCTCCTCCTCTGAGTGGGTCGCCTAACATCCTCTATACCACCCACTGCCACTAGCACCGCACCTACCCTACCAACCCCACCAACACCAAGAATGAGCCCTCCTCATCTCCCCCTCCTCCTCTCCCACAATCTCCCCCAGGTCCTCTATCTCCTCCTCTATCTATCCTTCTATCTCCTCCTCTCCAACCTCCACCACCACCTCCCTCATCTTCACCTCCATCTCCTACCTCCTCTCCCTCCTCATCCATCTATCTCACTCCCCCTCATCTCTCTAGCTACTCATTCTTATCATTGCCAAAGGTAGGTAGCATCTCTGCTAGATCAGATATCCATGCCATTGCATGTGCCATGAAGTACATTGCGAACTCCTCTGCCATCCTAGCATTAACAACCCCAGCTCCATAATCCCAAATCTAGCCTGCCAATGTCATATACTCCTCTACCACTACTACACTATCCATAGTGGGTCCCCACTCTGGCACATCCTGTCTCTAGCGAGAATATAAACACACTCCCTATGGCATCCCCAACTGTCTCCCATATTGCCGCTAAACACGACTGTGCAAAAATCGCTCAATGATAAAGGGCATCCGCCTGATCAAATATCTCAACATATACACATAGGAAATCTCTAGCCCGTCCTTAGCCCACACCTCACAATCTATATACGGTCTCCAAATGACCATATCGATATTGTGTGAGATATAATTTCATCCTCAAAATGTTACCTGTAATAAGTTAGTTTCACAAAATACAAATGAAAATGCATACAGGAAATCCAAATTCCACCAATGAAACTACATACTAAAATAAAACATTATTTTACCTTCATGATTTATGTCTCATTGTGTCCTAACTCCACTGTTCCTAGTTGCAGATGGTGGCTCTTAGACAATGCATTGTTGGCTTCCAAGATGGCATATGAAGAATGAAATGATAACTTGTAGTTAACTGATGCTATGATATGCAAATGCTACCTAATTATACTAAATGATTATGCTAAATGATATTATATGATAATTGCTATTTGCTTCAAAACTAAAACTCACAGATGCATATGCTTAGCTTGCAAAATGCACTTGAAGTCTCTTGAAGTCTAACTCTCTCTCAACTGAAGCTCTTGGTTTTATAGACTTTGAGAGGATGAGATGATGTGGCTTAGATCAATGGTCATGATCAGATCTATAGATTTGGATGGCTGTGAGCAAAGGTGAAGGTTGAGAGAAAGGGGGAAGGAGAAGACAAGTGTCACTCATCTCACCTTGACTGGGTTGCTGATTGAGGGAATCTAGGGATGGTTGGAGAATATTTAGGCATGATAGGACAAGTGGACTCAAGTCCTTCCTAAGATGTAGGGGGTGTTGGAGAGAATATAGGAAATGGTTATGAAATATGTGTACGTACATAATTTTGAATAAATTTGGAGGTTGGAGATAAATGATGAATTAATATTTAAGAAATATTAATTTCCTTAGCCACATGTTTGATGAGTTGGCAAAGGGAAGATGAAGTGGAGATGGAAGGTGAGTTGGATAAGAAAGATTAAATAATTTAGGAATTATTTAATATTTGAGACTATAGGATAGGAGAATAACTATTAAATATTAGATATTTAATTGATTGGAGGAGATAATTAAATATTAGATATTTAACTATTTGGAGAAGATAATTAAATATTAGATATTTAATTAATTAGAAGAATAGGATAAATGAATGAATTAATAAAATATTAATTAATAGAAAGACATGAAAATGAATTAAATAAATTAATCTTTTCAAATTAACTATTTAATAGAAGAATAATTATTAAATAAATATAAAATATTTATTTAATTGCTCATAGCCAATTTTCATGTGTATACATTTTGCCCCTATTTGAAATGATATGAAGACAACATTGTTTCAAAGATTAAATCAAGTCTCGATAGTACGGCTGACAGAGATTGAAAATCCTGTTTGTGTGCCCCCTCAAGAGATTGATCGTGAAATTGTCAAAAATTCTGGTTTGAATGATTGATCTCATGATAATTGATCAAAATTTAGTCAATTAAATTCATTTGGAAAAAAAAAATTAAATTGCCCCATTGAAATTAATTACTCTTCAAATAGTAAATATAAAACTAACCAAGGTTAATTTAAATTTCATTGTTATCCTTGTTAGCTTGTGAAGAAAATATTCTTGCTGAGGTGGCGAAATGGTGATTTCGGTGGAGTGTCATCGATTTGAGTGTGTTTGGCGTTACCCGTGACCTATTGAGTATGGATATCTGGTAGGTATCTTATCCTGAACCTTGTTTGCAAGTTTTCATTGAAATTTTCATGTTTTAGGTGTGTTTTTGAATTTTCAAAATATTTTGAATTTTTTCGGCGCTAGGTTAGCGCAAATGCAGTTAGGATTAGTGCTAATGAATATATTAGCACATATGCTCTTTTTGTTAGCGCATATGTTAAAAATGTTAGCGCTTATGCATAGGATAACGCAAATGCATCGTTTGTTAGCGCTTTTGCTAGAAAAGGTAGCGTTTTTGCATGGGTTAGTGCGTATGCTTGTAGTTTTAGTGCATTTGTTCAAAAAGATAGTGCATCTACACTAGGTTAGTGCAAACGCCTTTAGATTTAGTGCATTTGCTATAGTTTAGCGCAAATGCTCAATAAGATAGCGCTTTTGCTCAAATTTGATGTTTTTGATAAATGCAAAGGCTAAAAATCATTTTGATGATTAGATTTAACATGTTTAATACATATTGAAGATGAAATAGGGTCTTGATTTAGCGATTGCATGATTGATAGATAGCTTTGATTAGCTTGATTGATAGATTTGATTGCTTTGATAGAGTAGCTCTAATTAGCTTGATTGATAGATAGCTTTGATTAGCTTGATTGATAGAGTAGCTTTGATTAGCTTGATTGATAGATTTGATTATTAGTTTGATTGATAGATAGCTTTGATTAGCTTGATTGATAGATAGCTTTGATTAGGTTGATTGATAGATAACTTTGAGAAACCGATTTAGTTTCTAATGTAAGAGCTTAGCAAAGTTTTTGAGTAAACTCAATGATTGATTAAAAAAACCATGATTGATAGGTTTTAAAATGTTTTGATAGCATAAGTTGCTTCAATTTGATTTGATAGATGGATAGATTTGATGATTCAGTTTTGATTTGATAGATAGATAGCATAGTTTGCTTTAGTTTAATTTGATAGATAGATAGATTTGATTATTCAGTTTTGATTTGATTGATTTCTCTTGACAAAATAGGATAAACTTGATGTTCTCTAGTGTCGGGAGAAATTACCCGCAATGCGTCATTTAGTTCCGGAGTTGACCCAGGCTGAGATTAGACATATAGATGCCTGTGGTTTATGCCATTTATTGTATATGCCTGAGATTATGCATAATAGAGGATTATTGACAACATTGGCCGAGAGATGGCATAGCTAGCATAACACTTTCCACCTGCCAACGGGTGAGATTAGTGTGACTCTTGAGGATGTCTACAAGATTATGCATATCCTAGTGACTCGCGAGCTTGTGCAGTATGATTATCAGGATCAGGTTGGGACACAAGCTTGCAGAGTTGTGTTTACTGATGATAGCATTGGTAGAAGAGAGATCAGATGGGTTGATATGGTGATGTATTATGTGGCTCTTCCTATTATTCTTGCTGGTTTGATTGGAGGATTTATATGTATTGATAGGAGATCACGAGGTTTTTTAGTTGGATGGGGTGAGATTCTCCTAAGTATGATGCAACATCGTACTCGATATGCTTGGGGTGTTTGCATGCTGGCACATTTATATCATGATCTTCACCAGGTAGTGTATGATGAGAGTGCGAGTTTTTCTATTGGATGCATTTTATTGTAGATCTGGTGCTGGGAGCACATTGCTGTTACCCAGCCTATCCATCATAGAGTGCATGGAGAGAGGTAGCCATATGTGTATTTTTATGCAGGTATCCTTACTCAGCATAAGCTGGGTAAGACGGAGTATTGGCATTGGGTGCTAGATTCATTGGACAACATTACTTGGAGACCATATCTTGATTGTGAGCCATGGATGGATGATGCACAGACATTAACATTCATCATGCATAGTAGATATCTCATTGGTCAGACACCTTTCATTATTGAGCAAAAGTTGATTGGTCAGATTTTGAGACAGTTTGGTATCATCTAGCCTATGCCTACTGGTGTGATGATATATGCTCGGTGTTACAGAGATAGATGAGATTGGGGACCTTCCTTGTCATTTGAGATTGCTCAGGCAGAGTTTATTGCTACTCCGAGAGTGGCTTATGATATGAGATTACACATTCTTGATCCCGGGGTTACTGTAGATTATGCCCAGTATATATTAGCTCATCCATTTCCTCACATTACTGATCTGATAGATCTTCCTCCTAGTTCAGGAGATGATGAGGATGACTCAGATGATCCAGTTTGTATGAGACGCAGACAAAGACGAGAGCTTAGAGCTACTCATGAGGCTGGGGGAGGTGGAGATGATGGTGGGGATGGAGGTGGTGGTGGTAGGAGACCTGGATGGAGGGGAGGTTGATTGAGAGAGTACGTCCTCTGGGTGGGAGAGATGTTGGATGGATTAGGAGGGAGCATGTCAGGACAGGCATGAGATCACCAAGAGGGTTGCCATTGACAGGAGGCAGGGTGACTGGACTGGATGGGGGTTGCGGAAGAGGCATTGCTTTTGGATAGATTCAACTAGATCCTAGGGTTATTGCAGCGCCTGGTGGAGATGATGAGGATCCCAGGGATCATGTTCCCCTGATTAGACGATAGGTTCAGAGAGTTACTCAGACTGAGATTCCAATAGTTGGACAGGTTGCTGGTGAGGGGATTGGGGTTCATGCACCACAACATGATGCACCAGAGAAGGATGTAGCAGTGCATGATATGCCAGAGTAGGATGCACCAGAGCATGATGTGTCAGGGCAGGATACTATTGAGAGTTTGAGAGCACATATTGATCAGCTTCGAGCACAACTATAGACTCTTATTACTGAGTGGGATAGAGCTTTTAGGAGACAACAAGATACTCAGGGTCTTCTTGATCATATTCAGCAGGTTGGATTAGGTACTCTCTCGATGGATACTATTAGAGCACTAGTTTGGGCAGAGAAGGAGATTTCCCACTTGCGACAATGATATGAGGAGGCAATTGCAAAGAGCTAGAGAGCAGGTAGTTATCATACCACCGTGCTGATGGATACTAGTAGTGGTGGGGTCATGGGACCTCGTCAGAGGAGTGGTGAGTATGAGAGAGGTATTTGGAGGATCTTTTTGCCCGCAGCCATAGAGATGGACATAGTCAGGTGGTAGTGGTACAGGACAGCCATGACTTGATTTGTATTTGATGAGGCATTTGTATTGTTTATTTGATATCATTGTATACTTGGAATTTTATTATTTTTATGATGATCTATATGCAAACATGGATTCTATATGATGATGATCTTTATTATGCATGTTACTCTATTTGATGATGATATTTATGCTTTGATTATATGGATGCAGTGATTATATGTATGATGTTATGTATGTTATTCTATTTGATGATGATACTTCATATGATGATGCAATGATAAATGCTTTTGTTGATTTTTGATTTTGATGACCTTGGATGCAAATGGAAATGATTTCTAACTTAAATGATATGAATGCAATGATCTATATAGATTTGCACATGAATGATTGATTTGCATTTGATTTATGATGATGTAAATGATCTATATGAAATGTTTTTGAGTTTTTATTTAATGCTTATAATGATTATGAATCTAAGTGCAAAGATGCAACTAAATGATCATTATTGGAAAGATAATGCAAATAAAAATGATGATACACTATATGATGAATGAAATGCACTTAATTGAATGCAAACTAGTGCAATTTTTGAAATGCAACTAAATGAAATGAATGATGATTTAAAATGATTATAAAATGAATGCACCCATAATGATTAAATGCAAATTGTTTTTTTTTTTCCAAGTATACTCAATCTTTATTTATGACCATTGATCTGTTAATGAAATGAAATGCTTATAATACAACTGACAAATGAATGCGTATAATGCAACTGACAAATGAATGCGTATAATGCAACTGAATAATGAGCTAATGAAATGATCTAACTAAAAATTGTACCACCATTCTTCATATGCGATCTTGTAACAATGCTTTGATTTCATCATTGAGCTTTAAATGTTGTAAGAAAATACAAGCAACTTGACATAATGATTCAAGATGACCTGAGTATTCCTTACATGGATTTTGATATAGCAAGTTAATACAAGCAACTTGATATAGTGGATCAAGTTGACCTGAGTATTGCTTGCAGAACAGACAAAGATTATCTCCTTTCATGCATGACTTAGAACGTCCTCCTTGATCTTTTGCCTATCATATCCTGAGACAAGTTCATATCGTAGTAAGAGATAAACCAAAGACAATAATCAAAGAAAATAATCATGCCCCATCATAGCTTCTCTAGTCATGGACATCCTTGAGTTGCATAGAGTACATGATTAGCAATAAAATCAAGATATAAACACTGAATCTTGAATGTCATTCACATGTTCTTATGGTCATTAACTGATATAATCATCTTGATGAATGATCTTTGATAATCCTTTGTTACTTGTTAGTTGATTCTTCAGTTTTTGAGTTGCATGATTCAGCTGTTGATGAAATGCCTTGATTTTTTGTTGCTTTGTTGCTCGTTATCTATTTCAAAACCTTAGGTGTTTTTGGGTTTTTTAAAGTTTTCTGAATGTTTTGGATTTTTCAAAGATTTCAAAAGATCACCTTAGCAAAAAATAATCAGGATTTTGCTCCCAGTGGAAACAAAATTTATTATGGATATATGAATTGATCAAGATCCAAACCATGGCAGGATACAAATGCAGATATGATTGATTTTGATAAAATCTAAGATAGTGACTACGACAAGTATGTCAAAGATTTATAAGTATTGGTAACCTACATATTTCTTGCTAAATGATTTAGAGAAATGGGTGCAAAAGATAAAATGGATGAGCTAAGATAGATGGAAGTGATAATCGTGATAGGATGGAGTGGATAGGTGTGCAAAGCGATCTTCATAGATGGAGGAACTCACTTTTTAGATAGCGCCTGTTAACTAGGTTTTCACTGTCTAAATTTATTGCATTTTTTGGATTTTATATGCTTTTTAAAAATTTTCTTAGGACTTTATATGTTTTTTATTGATTTTCTCAGGACTTTATATGCTTTTTATTGATTTTCTTAGGACTTTATATCTCAAGCATAGAATTTCTTGAGATGGATAGAATTGATAGGTTCATCAAACCAATCACCTTTAGGGGTAGATAACTTGTATGCTCCTGATCCATATGTTTCTACTATGATAAAAGGCCCTAGCCAATTCGGTTCAAATTTTCCCTTCTTTTCCTGGTCTTGCTGATTTCTTGGATTCTCCCTTAGATCTATATCCCCAATCTGGAAAATACGCAGCTTGACTCTGTGGTTATAGATTTTTTCCATTCTTTGTTGATATACTTTCAAATTTTCTATTGCATTTTGGTGACATTCCTGAATTAATTCTACTTCCTGGAGTCGAGAGACTCGTTATTCTTCTTCTAGTATAAGACCGTGCAAGGATACTCATAGAGAAGGTATCTCTACTTCTATAGGTAATATAGCTTCTAATCCATAGACCAGACAATATGGATTTGCCCCTGTTGGAGTGCAGATGCTAGTTTGGTATGCCCAAAGAGCAAGATTTAGTTGAATGTGCCAGTCTTTTCTAGCTTCATTGACTATTTTCTTCAAGATTTTCAAGATAGTTTTGTTTGATGCCTCAGCTTGACCATTACATTGTGGATAATATGGAGTAGAGAATCTATGTTGGATATGAAACTGTTCACATAGCTCTTTCACATCTTGATTTTTGAATGGTCTTCCATTATCAGTGATAATGGTCATAGGAAATCCATAGCGACAGATTATGTAATTCAAGATGAATGATGATATTTGTTTTCCTGTCACTATTGTTAAAGGTACTACTTCAATCACTTAGTAAAATATTCAATAGCAATCAAAATGAACTTATGTCCATTAGAAGATGAGGGATTGATCTTTCCCACCAAATCAAGGCCCCACTATGAAAATGGCCATGATCCTGTCATAGGATATAACTCTTGTGCTGGTGCATGAATTAGATTTCTCAAATTGTTTACATTTTCTAGCATAGGTGAATGAATCTCTTTCCACAGTAGGCTAAAAGTAACCCATACGAATAAGTTTCTTAGCCAATGTTAGACCACTTGAGTGTGTACCACAAATACCCCATCATAGCTTCTCTAGTCATGGACATCCTTGAATTGCATAGAGTATATGATTAGCAATAAAATCAAGATATAAACACTAAATCTTGTATGTCATTCAAATGTTCTTATGGTCATTAACTAATATAACCATCTTGATGAATGATCTTTTGATAATCCTTTATTACTTGCTGATCGATTCTTCATTTTCCTGAGTTTCATGATTTAGTTTTTGGTGAAAGGCCTTGATTTTTGTTTCTTTGTTGTTCATTATCTATTTCAAAATCCTACGTGTTTTTGGTTTTTCTAAATTTTTTGAATGTTTTGGATTTTCAAAGATTCAAAAGATTACCTTAGCAAAAGGAATTGCAATTTCACCCCCAACGGAAACAAAAATTTATTAGAGATGTATGAATTGATCAAAATCCAAACCATGGAGAGATAAAAATGTAGATATGATTGATTTTGATAAAATCTAAGACAGTGACTACGATAAGTATGTCAAAGATTGATAATTGCTGGTAAGCTGCATATTTTTGCTAAATGGTTCAGAGCAATGGATGCGAAATATGGAAGATGGAATGGATAAGCTAGGATATGATGGAAGCAATAGATTGGATATGATGAAGTGGATAGGTGCGCAAAGTGATCTCATAGATGGAGGAACTTACTTTTTAGATAGCGCATGTTTACCAAGTTTTCACTATCTAAATTTATTGTATTTTTTTTGGATTTTATATGCTTTTTTATTGATTTTTTTCTTTTTAGGGATTTTTTGCTTTTCAGGACTTTATATCTCAAGCATAGAATTTCTTGAGATGGATAGAATTGATAGGTTAATCATCAAACCAATCACCTTCAGGGGTAGATAACTTGTATGCTCCTGATCCATATGCTGCTACTATGACAAAAGGTCCTAGCCAATTTGGTTCAAATTTTCCCTTCTTGTCTCGATCTTGTTGATTTCTTGGATTTTCCCTTAGAACTATATCTCCAATCTAGAAAATACGTGGCTTGACTCTATGGTTATAGCTTTTTGCCATTCTTTGTTGGTATACTTTCAAATGTTCTATTGCATTTTGGCAATGTTACTGAAATAGTTCTAGTTCCTGGAGTCGAGAGACTCGTTCTTCTTCTTCTGGTATAAAACCTTGCAAGGATACTCATAGAGAAAGTATCTCTACTTCTATAGGTAATATGGCTTCTGATCCATAGACCAAACAATATGAAGTTGCCCCCATTGGAGTGTGGATGCTAGTTTGATATGCCCAAAGAGCAAGATTTAGCTAAATATGCCAATCTTTTCCAACTTCATTGACTATCTTCTTCAAGATTTTCAAGATAGTTTTGGTTGATGCCTCAACTTGACCATTACCCTGTGGATAATATGGAGTAGAGAACCTATGTTGGATATGAAATTTTTCACATATCTCTTTCACATCTTATTTTTGAATGGTCTTCCATTATCAATGATAATGGTCATAGGAACTCCATAGCGACAGATTATATAATTCAAAATGAATGATGATATTTGTTTTCCTGTCACTATTGTTAAAGGCACTGCTTCAATCCACTTAGTAAAATATTTAGTAGCAATCAGAATGAAATTATGTCCATTAGAAGATGATGGATTAATCTTTCCTACCAAATCAAGGCCCCATTGTGAAAATGGCCATGATCCTGTCATAGGATATAACTCCTGTGCTGGTGCATGAATGAGATTTTTATGGATTTGACATTGTTTACATTTTTTAGCATATGTGAATTAATCTCTCTCCACAGTAGGCCAAAAAGAACCCATACGAAGAAGTTTCTTAGCCAATGTTAAACCACTTGAGTGTGTGCCACAAATACCTGCATGAATGTCATTAAGAACTCTCTCAGATTCATCTTTTTCAAGACATCTCAACAAAGTACCATCTAGACCACACCTATATAGGATGTCAGCAATAATAGTATAGCGAGAGGACTGATGGATAAAGTTTCTTCATTGATTACGAGATAATTCAAGAGGAAGGATATGATCTTTCAAATATTGGTAGGTTTGACCATATAAGGATTGACTGGTTCCTGATATATGACAAATTTGATAGGTATGCTGGGATTGAATGGTAGGGGTTAAGATATATTCCATGAGAAATTCATAATGCTGTTAATTCTCCTTATTTTACAAGAGAGATGCTATTGTAGCCATTGCATCTACTACTTTATTCTCATTTCTGGGAATTTTGGTGAATATGATTTCTTTAAAGTGTTTTTTAAATTCCTCCACTAGCTGTTTGTATGGCATAAACTTATCATCCTTTGTTTGATATTCATCATTTATTTGATTAATGATAAGTTGTGAATCACCATAGACATGTAGTTCTTTTCCATTCCATTCAATGGCCATTTTAAGCCCTATAGCCAATGATTCATACTCTGCAGTATTATTGGTGCATGGAAATTGTAGTCTATACGATTGCAGAATTATGTGTCCTTGAGGTGTGATGAAAGAGATTCTTGCACCTAATCCATATTGAGAATAAGAACCATCAAAGTAAAATTACCAAAAGTTTGTACTTGTATATGGTGAAAATGGAAACAATAATGATGAAAGACTAAATGAATTCAACCACAAAACCCTAGCCTAACAACAACAAAGATCCACCATAACATATGAAGATTACCTAAGACAATGCAAATCAAATAAAATAACAAAGATTATACCATCACATGTCCAATAGGGTTTGGATCTCCATTCTTCCTATCTCCATTGATCTTGTTTGATATATTTGCTCTCAGATTTTATATGTGCACAAGAGTTCAACAAAGAATGGAAATGTGGTTGCAAGTAGGATCGCATATGAAAGTGCAAAAGGTGTAGTGTAGTCAATTCATAAGCGAGGTTGAATGCATAGTGAGTTTTTGTCAGGGTTTGATAATGAAGGAAGCATCTTCTTATATAGAAGACACTATATGAAATGGAGGGATAAGATTGAGAGGTGTAAAAAGAGGTCGGCTATTATTAAAGGGTAGGTAGAGGAAATAAGAAAATAACAAGAGGGTAGGTAGTGTAGGAATTAAGAGATGAATGACATGTGTCATGGGTAGAAAAGGCTAATGAATTAATTAAATAAATAAAGATTCATTTAATTAATAGAGGAAGTGGGATCAATTAAATAAATAAGATACTTATTTAATTTAGAAAAAGGATAATTTAAATAAATAAATGTATTTATTTAAATGAGAAATAAGGCTAGAAGAGGATAAATGAATTAATTAAATAAATAAAGATTTATTTAATTAATAGAAGAATTAGGCTTAGATAATTAAATAAATAAAAATATTTATTTAATTAGACATGACAATTTTAGGTGTCTACATTTTGCCCCTCTTTGAGACAATGCAGCTTGTCACGTTGTTTCAAAGAAGATAAGATGAACTAATACAAAGTTTCCCCAAGATGAGAATGATATACTCTCTTGAGAGATTGGATGAAAACATCTGAAAAGATCACAGACAATCTCTTGATAAGAAAGAAAGGCTAGAAAGGATTGACCGGATAGGATAGAGTGACAGAGTCATGGGATAAAGAAGACTGACTCGGGGAACGTGGGCTAGGGCTAGGATAGTCTATAAGATAGACCATGAGGGGAAAAAATCATCATTGTCATCCACACATCCAAGAGATCAGAGCGCAGAGAGAGAATAGAGTAATAGCAGTCAACAACGATGGTATTGGTGCATAGATTTGATCGCGTTCGCCAATTTCAGAGGCTAGCAGATGCAGGAGAGCCGGTAAGTACTGTAAAACCTCCTTGTACTTTGTTGCAATAAATGTTGTCATAAATATATGTTAGGTAGCACAATAAATGCATTTTAAAATATGTCAAACAAGGTCAAAAAATGCTTAGGCGCGTCTGTCCAATATGTAAGCGCGTTTATGTCATGAAGGTGCGTTTGTGTCATGAATGCGTGTTTGTGTCTTCAAGATCAAATTGGCAATTCTGTGATGAACATACGCTGTCAATTGGATAAGCTGCTGAGAGGATACACTCAAGCAGGTCCTCTAGGGAAGACTAGGATAGCAGATAGGGCTAGGATTGATAATTTTGTGATAGAAAATACGTTGCCAATTATGAAACTACTCAAGAGGATACACTCAAGTAGAGGCCCTAGGATAGGATAGATTGAGGCACTTTGTGATGAATAGTGAGTACGAAGACATAGTACTTTGTGATGAACAGGGAGTACCAATAGGAGCAACACTTTGTGATGAACAGGGAGTGCAAAATGTAGTACTTTGTGATGAACAGGGAGTACTACTAGAATAAAAAGTAACACTTTGTGATGAACAGGGAGTGCCACTAGGATAGAATGCCATATGATAGGTAATAAGAAGCATTTTGTGATGAACAAGGAATGCCACTTTGACTGACACAGTTGATTTGCTTGACTGTAGGAGGACCTACCTATGCTAGAGTCACAAGAGCGATTCCCATCGACTCAAAGTTTGCGAGCAGAGCTGACAGTGGAGGAGAGAGTAGCATTTCAGGCTATGGGTTTGCGATTCATTCTGTATGTGCTGGAGTTTCAGGTGAGCATGGGATTGCTGACTGTGCTGGCTAAGAGATGGCACTCAGAGATATGTACGTTTCATTTGCCGATGGGTAAGATGACAATCACCTTAGAGGATGTATATAGGATACTGAGGATACCGATTGATGGGGAGTTAGTTCCTTATGATTGAGACGGAGACAAGGATGCTCTGAGATGAGTGTTTTAGGATCCAGGATTGGAGATGAGGGCATGAAACTTGGCATGGGATACCATGACATAGACAGGATTGGCGCTACTAGCAGTACTGGCAAGAGTGATCAGTGGGTTCTCTGTTGGATAGGGCGACATGAGGATTGGTTGTAGCCATATAAATTTTGACATCATTGTATCATGACACTTATGATTTTGATATATATATATATATATATATATATATATGAGATGATTCATCCTTCCAGCAGCTATATGCATGTGTACCTATGTGATTCTTATGTTTCTATGTGATGCATGTTTATATGATGCTTATGATATGGATGCAAATATGCACATGATGAAATGAAATATTTTTGGTCTTTTATATTTTTGATGTTATGCATATGCAATTATGGATATATGAAATGCAGATGAATATGATAATGTGAATAACAATTTATATGATGAGAATGTAAAATCTGCTAACATGTGCTATGTGCAAGATGTGATGCAATTATGATATTTATATGTATGTATGAAATACTTAATACGTGGTAATGCAGGTGCAGACTACATGAAATGTAAATGTTTTTGGTGTGTCATTATACTTAGTCATGTGATAGCGGGCTACATGGACTCAAGAAGGATGATGGAAGTTAACCAATAAATGAGGATGTAAGATAGAAGATATGAAAGTGAAAGAGCTTCTTGTGCGTTATCATCATTGAGCTTTATTATGGCAAGATAGGTTATGACAATCTTGACATATGTTTGACCCAGAAAGTCATTGTACCTATTTGCATGGAGATAAGATAGTCACAAACAAGGAATGCCCTAGTTCACACTAGACTCATAGTGTCCTCATATCCTTGGACAAGTCATAGCATTACTAAGAGACAATCCATAGATAGCAAAAGAAAAATAGGCGACGATACCCCATCCTCGCCTTTCTAGTCAAAGACATCCTGGAGATAGAATCTCTAGTCAGAGACATCCTAGAAAAGCTAAAAGACATGTCACCAAAAGATAAAATCAAAAAATAAAAGCAAGACTCGATACCAACTGTTAGGGTTTCAAGCAGATCCGAAGTAAATATGAACTAACAATTATATGCAAATTTAAATACAAAAGATAAAGGAATAAAATAGGACACAGATAAAATAAAGATTTAACGTGGTTCACCCAGAATGGGTTACGTCCACCATACACAGCCATCCAATCTTTCTTATTATCTAGCTAAAATAGTACATCAACCTTAAGATGCCTTAAGCATCCCAACCACTTATAACATGCATTTTTAGGGCAACAATCAAAGTTGGCCTTTTTAGGGTTTTATTACAATGTATATTTTCATCAACAAAAAATACCCCCCAAAATTTTTTTCTTGGGGGCTCCCGCCCCCGAACCCCCACTTTTCTTGGGGGCTGCCACCCCCGAACCCCTGCTCAGGGCCCGACTCGGCCCTGAACCCTGACGAGGATACATGTTGAGTGTATAGTTTTTTGCTGATCAGTCACCACATTTTAACAATCTCCCACTTGGAGACTGATCAGGCTCCACACCAAACAATCTCCCACTTGGAGACTGATACTACATGACACCATTGTACATGCAACATCTGCTGGATAAAACACTAGGACTCGACTGGTATAAATTTCACAATTATCAATCAAGAAGACCAACAGAAACTGATGAAGAAATCAACTTCTCCTATGGAACTACCTTTGTGAACATATCAGCAGGATTCTCACTTGTGTGAATCTTCTCAAGCCGTAACTAACCCTCCTCCAAAACAGTCCGGATGAAGTGGTACCTGAGCTAAATGTGCTTTGTCCTTGAATGAAAAGCAGAGTTTTTCGCAAGATGAATGACACTCTAGCTATTAGTATACAATGGGCTATCCTCTTGTGGCTGACCCAATTCCTCCAGAAAACATTGCAACCAAATCATCTCCTTGCTAGCTTCTATAGCAGCAACATACTCAACTTCAGTGGTTGAAAGTGCAACAACCTTTTGCAGCCTAGAAATCCAACTGACTGTAGTTCCCCCTATAGTAAAAACATACCCTGTAGTACTCCTCTGTGAATCGATATCACCTACCAGATCAGAGTCAACAAATCCACTTAGAGCAGCATTAGATCCTTTGAAACATAATGCCTTTGTAGTAGTTCCTTTCAAATATCGAAGAATCCATTTCACAGCATTCCAATGTTCCATACCCGGATTACTCATAAACCTGCTCACAACTCGCACTGCATGTGCAATATCTGGCCTTGTGCATACCATTGCATACATCAGACTACCAACAGCTGATGAATACAAGATGTTAGACATTTTATTAACCTCTTCCTGTGCCTTTGGTCACATCTCCTTAGTCAATTTGAAATGACTAGCCAAAGGTGTACTAATTGCTTTTGCATCCTGCATGTTAAATCTTTTCAACACCTTCTTTATATACTCACTTTGGGACAAATTCAAGGTTCTATTTTTCCTGTCCCATGTAATCCTCATACCGAGAATTTGCTTAGCTACACCCAAATCCTTCATAGCAAATGACCTGGCTAATTTTTGTTTAAGATCATTTATATGTTGCATGTTAGACCCAACAACAAGCATGTCATCAACATAAAGCAACAGGATAATATAACTGCCATTATCAAATCTCTTAAAATATACACAATGATCAGAATGACATCTATGATAACCATGTTCAACCATGAAACTATAAAATTTTAAATACCATTGTCGGGGTGCTTGCTTTAGGCCATATAGACTTTTCTTCAACCTGCACACCAAGTTCTCCTTACCTTTGACCTCATATCCCTGTGGTTGCAACATGTAAATTTCTTCCTCTAAATCTCCATGGAGAAAAGCTGTTTTGACATCTAACTGTTCAAGATGTAAATCATCTGCAGCCACAAGACTAAGCACAATTCTAATTGAAGTCATTTTTACAACTGGAAAAAATATTTCATCATAATCTATACCCTTTTTCTGTGCAAAACCTTTTACCACAAGTTTGGCTTTATATCTTTTCTGACCTCCTTCCTCCTCCTTCAGCCGATAAACCCATTTGTTAGGAAAGACTCTTTTTTCTGCAGGTAAAGGGACTAAGACCCAAGTCTTATTTTTCATCAAGGAGTCAATCTCCTCTTTCATGCCTAGCTCCCATTGTTGTTTGGCATCTACCTACATTGCTTCTTCATATTCTTCTGGTTCACCATAACTCGTTAATAAAATAGAATACAAAGAAGGAGAAAATATTTTAGGGGGTCTACTTGTCCTCGTAGAATGTCTAACAATTGCAGGAGTTTGTGGGACAATTTGTTGTTGCTGAGCATCAGGTACTTGTGGCATTTCATTTTCAAGAATCTCATCCAACACCACATATTCTTGTCTGTCTTGTTCATGCTTCTTTTCCTGCATTTGCTCTTTATACATGACTTTCTCATTGAATATAACATTTCTACTTCTAATTATTTTCTTATTTTCAAAATCCCATAACTGATAGCCATATTCATCTATCCCATATCCAATGAAGGTACATTTATGAGATTTAGCATCAAGCTTGGTTCTATTTTCTTTATCAACATGGACAAAAGCTTTGCAACCAAAAGTTTTTAGAAAAGAATAATTTACCTTTTTACTAGTCCATGCCTCCTCTGGAATACCACAATCCAAAGGGGTTGAAGGTCCTCTATTTATCAAATAGACAACAGTATGTACAACATCTGCCCAAAAATGTAAGAGCAATCCAGCATGCAATCTCATGCTCCTTACGCGTTCCATGATAGTCCTATTCATTCTCTATTCCACACCATTTTCCTGTGGAGTTCCTGGAATTGTCTTCTGCTTTCGAATCCCATTTAAGGAGCAGTTTTCTTCAAATGCTTTGCTGCAATACTCACCTCCATTATCCGATCTGAGACACTTCAACTTTTTTCCCATCTCATTCTCAACCAAAGCTTTCCATTTCTTAAAAGTTTCAAAAACATCTGATTTTTGTTTTAGGAAATATACCCATATTTTTCTGGTTGAGTCATCAATAAAAATAACATAATAACAAGAGCCACCAAGAGATGATACCTGAGCTGGTTGCCATACATCTGAATGTACAAGCTCTAACTTCTCACTCTTCTTCTCTTTCCCAACCTTGAGAAATCTGACTCTTTTCTGTTTACCATAAACACAGTTTTCACAGAACTCTAAATCAATCTTCTGTAGTCCTGACAATAGATTTTTGGAGTGAAGGGTTTTCATCCCTTTCTCACTCATGTGCCCAAGCCTATGGTGCCACATTATCGAATCTGCTCTTGCAACATTTATTTTTGTTGTCCCTACAGTAACTTTATCTGTAGCAGCTAAGGTAGAGTAAGTGTTACCAGTACACAGATATAATGTGCTTACCTTTGCACCTTTAGCTACTACTAATGATCCTTTAGTGACCTTCCACATACTGTTTGAGAAGGTAACTATGCAACCTTCACTACCTAGTTGCCCTGCAGAAATTAAATTTCTTCTTAAATTAGGAACATGTCTTACCTCCTGCACAAACCAGTCATTACCATTCTACAACTTGATCTTTATCTTTCCTTTTCCAACAATTTGATAGGGCTCATCATCACCCAAATATACCTATCCAAAATCACCTTGAACATAATCTAGAAAATATTTTCTATGGGGTGTAGCATGAAATGAAGCCCTAAAATCTATTATCCGGGAATCATTAACATTATCCAAACATAAGATTAAAGCATCTTGTAAAGTATTACTTGCAATATTAGCTTCCTTACTGTTATTTTCATTTTTGTCTCCTTCTTTGTTTTTCCAAGACCAACAGTCTTTCTTTAGATGACCAGGCTTTTCGCAGTACCAACAATCTTTCTTTCCTCTAGATTGAGAGCGTCCTTTCTTTGACTTCCCTCATGACTTCTCATTCCTAGGGCCTTTTCCTCTTTCCTTTGATCTTCCTCTATTCTCCACATTCAAGACACTACCAGATGATGTTGGAGTCTCACCTATGCTTTTCCTTTGCATTTCCTCGCTTAGGATAACACCAACAATATCATCAAATATCAAAGTATTTTTACTAGAGACAGAGTTACTTACAACCATAACCATGCTATTCCAGCTTTCTGGCAAAGAACATAAAATCAAGAGAGCCCTAACCTCTTCTGCAAAGGTAATTTTTACTGAAGACAATTGACTAGTAATTGTATTAAATTCATTTAAGTCCTCCACTACAGATCCTCCCTCACTCATTTTCAAATTAAACAAACACTTCATAAGAAATACCTTATTCGAGGCTGAGGGTTTCTCATACAACTTAGCCAATGTTGTCATCAAATCTACAACCATATTTGCTTTTGTTATATTGAATGCTACAGACGGCGCAAGGCACAATCGAATGGATCCCAGTGCCTTTCTATCTAAAATGTCCCACTCTTCATCTAACATTGTGGTCACTTTCTTTGCCTTTCCTTCCAATGGCCGCCACAAATCCTTTTGATACAGGTAATCCTCCATCTGCATTTTCCATAACTGATAATTCTGGCCATTAAACTTTTCGACCTTGAATTTGGAATCCTCCATTGCTCCCACTCAAATCTAAAAGTCCTGCCAATTTATAGAAAAGCTCTCTTTGATACCAATTGTTAGGGTTTCAAGCAGATCCGAAGCAAATATAAACTAACAATTATATGCAGATTTAAATACAAAAGATAAAGGAATAAAATAGGACACAGATAACACTGAGATTTAACGTGGTTCACCCATAATGGGTTACGTCCACCATACACAACCGTCCAATCTTTCTTATTATCCAACAAAAATAGTACATCAACCTTACGATGCCTTAAGCATCCCAACCACTTATAACATGCATTTTTAGGGCAACAATCAAAGTCGGCCTTTTTAGGGTTTTATGAAAATGTCAATTTTCATCAACAAAAAATACCCCCCAAATTTTTTTTCTCGGGGGCTCCTGCCCCCGAATCCCAGCTTTTCCCGGGGGCTGCCGCCCCCGAACCCCTACCCAGGGCCCGGCCTAACCTCGGACCCCAGCGAGGATACGTGCTGAGTGTACAATACTATGCTGATCAATTGTCACATTTTAACACCAACATCCACTGTAGACCTCAAGCTTAGTGTCTCTTGTCACTTGTATAAGTCTTATTTGAGTGTGGTCACAATGTTTACTTTCACAGAAAGGATAGATAGCATTGAGCCATATGTTGTCTAAGTCTATTGAAAGATTTGATTTGTTGAAGCCCATTGTTGCTGCTGTGTCTCATTTGAAACTAACTGAATCCATGAAACTGATACTTTATTGTGGAGAAAGCAAAAATTTATTGTAGATTGGCGATGCAAGTGCTGCTTTATTGTGGATGAAACTGATACTTTATTGTGGAGAAAGAAAAAATTTATTGCAGATTGGTGATGCAAGTGCTGCTTTATTGCGGATTGTGCGCGGATAGACTGAAGAAAGTTGGAAGAAACTATACTCCTTGAAACATGTGATGCTCTCAGTTCCACACCCATCACTAGATGTAGGTTTTGCCTTAGCCACAAATAGGAGTTGATTTATTATGGATGGAAAAGGGGCGAAAAGGAATGTTTATTATGAATGGCTAACCAATCTTGGGTAGATCAGTAACAAGCCATGATGGGAATGGGTAAGTTTATTATGAATGGATAGGGTGTGAGTGTGTGCAAAGTGAAAGGGTGAAATGGAATCCTGAAGGAGGGAGGAGAAATGTCTCTATGCATGGCACTGGTGACCCAGTTTTCACCATGGTACTTGCCCAGGGTGCCACTGAAGTGGTTTTCACCATTGGACGAAAATGTTTTTCTTTACTTTTTTTGATTTTTCAATTTTTTTGTGGTGTCACAAGGCACCTGTTTGCCAGGTTTTCACCAAGTAACGATTTTTTTTTTATTTTATGATTTTTTTGTATTTTTGAAATTTTTGAATTTTTTTTTGTATTTTTGAATTAGGATATTCTAAAGAGCTATGTGTAAAACCTGCGAAGGTGCATGTTGTTGATAGGATCGTCCAAAGGTTCACCATCGGGAGTTGAAAGTTGATATGCACCAGATCCATAGACTATTGTAATAATGTAAGGACCAAGCTAATTTGGTTCAAACTTTCCCTTCTTCTCTCTATCTTACCGATTTTTAGGATTCTCCTTGAGAACTAAGTCACCCACCTCAAATGTGCGAGGCTTTACCTTGTGATTGTAGCTGCATTTTTCCTTGATTGAATGATGTGTAGCTCGAGTGTCTGTCTTCCTTGATAAAGGAACTGAGATAGAATTACTAATGTGTGGACTACATTTGCCCATATGCATGTCACCTAAAGAAGTTTGGGTATCCTTGATAACAAAGTCCTTTGAGGAAGCTCCATTAAAGGTCCATGATGTATCACCAGAAGGGAATGAATGTGCAGAACAAGTGGATGAGTGATGAAGGCTTATGATTGCGAAAAGAAGTGAAAGTATCATGATATGTTGGAGACTTAGGATCAACAAGTGTGCTTTTTGACTTAAAATTTTAGAACTTTTGCCCCTAGTTATTTTGGTATTAGGGGAGATCGACTCTTGTTCTTTTTCTTTCATAGGAGTTTTATCCTTGACTTTGATTTTAGCAGAGTCCAATAGCTTTTGATTTTGATTTGGACTAAAGGACTTTTCTTTAGTTTTGACTTTTAGTTTTTTCTATTCATAGCTTGATTTTTGATCCCCAATAAGTAAGGGCTTTTGTGATTCATGTTGATCCAAGTCTAGGAGAGGAGTGGAAATGGAATGAGTGGATGAAATGGTAAGTCTATGCAAGCTCTCAAAAGGGCTGGTGATACACTTAATAGATTCTCCACTAGAACCATTCTTAGGACTATTGATATCAAGAGATGCTTGCACCACTAGAGGAGATTTGCATTCAGACTTAGTAGCCACAACACTAGGTGGTTCACCCCCAATTCCTTGCAAATTGTTTATAGATTGTTCATGTTGACTGAATATTTTAGGAGATAGTGGGAGTTGATCAACATGAAAGATATACTCACCACATCCCAGGTCTTTAATCTTCAATTTTTCTTTGAGCTTTGCTTGCTTTGATGTAGAAGCTTTCAATGACTCTAGATCCATATATGTTGATGAAGGAATAGCTTCTCGATTGACTTGGATTGTTATTTCTGAACTAGGTCATAGATTGTTGCAATATATGAATGGATTAGGATCAACTTTTATGGTTACCTCAACTCCATTGTGAGGAAACTTGATACATCGTTGATATGTTGAGGGAATACCTCTCATTTCATGAATCCATGGACGTCCTAGCAATATATTTTATGTGAGATCCAGGTCTTGGACTTGAAAAAACACATCCTTTGTAAGCGGTCCAACTCTAAGAGGTAAGATGACTGTGCCTTTGGATGAATGCTCTTCATCATCATATGCCTTGATGGTAATTTTATTTGTAGAATTCACAGCTTTATCTGAATATCCCAATTGTTTAATAGTGCTCAATGTACAAATGTTTAGACCTGCTCCTCCATCTATCAGGACTCATTTTATTCGATGTTTGTGTATGAAGGCTTCAATGTGTAAAGATGCATTATGAGGTTGGCTTACAGAGGCATCATCAGCTTCTGTGAATGTAAGGGAGTGTGGAACAAAAAGGTATCCCACCATGGCTTGGAACTGGTCCATGTTCAGATCAGTAGGGACATAAGTGTCTCTCAAAATTTTGTCAAGAATGGCTTTATGTGCAGGGGATATGCGTAAGAGCTCGAGAATGGAAATAAGTGTGGGTGTCTTCCCCAATTGTTCTACAAGGTCATACTTAGGTTTGGTTGATGAGGAAGTAGTGTTTTTAGCTAGAGCGCCTTGCAAAGTGAATTTAGCTCGATGAGTTGTAACATTACATTCAGAGGTATGTTCGGAAGAAGATCCAATGCCTTTCAGGATGATCTTGGGTCTCTGGGTAGAATTCTTAAACGTTTTGTCCTTGATGATAATGGTAGAGACATAATTGTCCATTGAAACGTGATTGATAGTTGAATCATAGTTATAAGATGCTCTGGTATAGTTGGTCTGATCATCTATGGCTTTATCTTTTCCCTTGTCATGTTTTGGGAATGGTTCCTTAAACATCTCACGTTCTTGATTGGATGAATACCCTTCAATCTCAATGTCACCTCTATCAATGAGATCTTGTATGATGTTCTTCAACCGACGATAATTTCCTATTTTATGGCCTTTGCTTTTATGAAATTCACAATACTCATCATCATTCCACCAATTTGGTTTAACCTTTGGCTCATATGGAGGCAAATATGGAATTGTCATTATTTTGTTTGCCACTAGCTTCTTGAAAACTGATTCTAGTGGTTCTCCCAATGGAGTGTACTTCCTTCGTGACTTTGAAATTGTTTGAGTATTCACTTGATTGTTTGTAGAACTTGATCTAGAAAAAATGATTTTGGGTTGTACTGTATTGGCATCCACCACACCATCATTGATTGTGTTCTTGTTTTTGTTCCAAAATCTAGGCTTGTCTTTTCCTTTAAAGTCATCTTTGTTTTCCTTGAATATCTTAATGACTCCTTGTTCAATTAGGACCTTCTCTGTCGCTAAGCCTTTTTCAATGACATCCTTGAAGGTGGATAAACAAGCTTTGCTTAGGTCATAACCAATGTCTTTGTTAACATTCTGGGTGAACATCTCTACCATTTGTTTCTATGGAATTTCACAAGAGCATTTGCTGGCTAGATTCCTCCATCTTTGTAAAAATGATGAAAAAAACTCTCCATCCCTTTGCTCGGTGTTGCACAATGTAGTGACTGATATGTCTGTCTCTATGTTGTATGAGAAATGTTGGATAAATGCCTCTGTTAAGTCACCCCATGACTTAATACTAGGTGGAAGTTGGGAGAACCATTCCATAGCTTGATCACCTAGGCTTTGTGGGAATAATCTCATCAAATATGTCTCTTCTATTGCTACCTCAATGCAGGCTGTGAAAAACTATCTTATGTGTGCCTTAGGATCCCCTTTTCCTCTATACTTATCAAACTTAGGTGTCACAAAGTGTGTAGGAAATGGAGGCATTGGAATGCTTTTATCAAATGGATAGGGACATATGTCTCTCATTGTGTAAGCTGGCTTCGATGTATTTATTTTCTCCATTTTCTTTTGTAAGTCCTTGATTTGCTGTTCCAAATTGTTCTTAGGTGGAGACCAAATTCTTGGACCATACCCGATGCCTGAACCACCAGGTGGAGGAGGAGCATGTTGCATATATGGATGATACTGATCATACACATGTTCATATGGAGGAGGTCTATAGTGATGTTGTGTATATGGACAACTTGGTATAGAGTCATGATGAGGAATAGAATATTTGTTTTGTCCATGTATACCATACTCTACTAGCATGTCATGAGTTTGTTCTAATGTGTTGCCCCCAAATTTGACGTGGGGTTTCCTTGTGTCCAAATTTGGAGCATGCCTCTGGATATCCAATTGCTTTGGTGGTTGATCCTAAGCTTTGGCATATTTTTCTGCATAAGAATTCCATAATGGTCTGCGAAGGTGAGTATCATATGCTTGACCATGTGGTCCTCTATTGCCTCCACTATTAGGCCTTCTTTGATCCATGTTGGAGTGAGTTTGTTGCAAAGGTCGATTTTCCATTATTTGAGACATGTCGGAATCATGAGGGATCTTGGCTCCACTTTGTGCCATCACTTGTAAGAAGTATTGTCTATCTCTCCTCATCATTTCCTCAAGCAATCGATTGAAATGGGGATTCATAATGGTGTCTTCCACTTCTTCTGAATGTACTGAAATATTGTCCATATTATCATTGTGTGTACCATTGTTGTTTGTAGTGTCCATGTTCTCAACATTCAAAATGTTTTTATAGGAATCCATGTCAGGTAATGTGTTATGATCAGTATTGAAAAAGACATCATTGTCATACTCATAGACACTCATGTTTGTGGACTCTTGAGCCTCTTTAGCTTCTCTCCTAGATTTTTGGGAACAAGTTTCAACCATGAACTAGGTATTGACCAAGATGTGTGAGACTAGATGAAAATGGAAAGAGTATGGAAGACCAAGAGTTTGGATGGAATGTAAATGAATCTGAGGTGTACTTGCAATGTCCAAAGTGTAAGACTAAGTATGTATGTAGTAGAGTAGGTGTGGCTTGCAAAGAGATGATAGTTTCTCTTGATGAGGTAAGTTGACCTTGACTCTAAGTAAGACCAAATGAGACCCAAAGGTGATAGACCTTGATGAGGGACCACTTAGCAAAATGTTGTTGTATGTAGTGTGTTGACAAAGTATGATGAGGACAAGCAAGTGACCTTTTGACTCAAGTTTAGACAAATGTGAATGTAATGTAAGGTGTAAAACAATGATGGACTTTGTGAGACCCAAGGATAGGTTGAATGCTAGATGAAAACCTAAAGAGATATCTTAGGAAGCTCAAGAATTCTGAAACTGATTGCTCTTGTTTGTTGGACTGTAAATTTTTCCAATTTGTGAAGTTGTTGTTGTGACCAAATCTGAATTTTTGACTATTTTTTGTGACAAGAGGACACAATGTTGATGAGGACTCAATGTTTGCAAGTGTTTAGACTCAAAATGACTCAAAAGAAAGTGTGTTGTTTGATGTAAATTTTTTTTTGCATACACTTGAAGACACAAAAGACACAATGTTTTAATGTTTGGTCTAGAATGTTTGATTGTTCAAAATAAGTCAAGTAAAATTCTTATGGCTGGCCAAGACAATAGTTGTTGATCCCACATGGAGTTTCCCTCGAGGATACACTATTTAGAGCAGATACTTAGATGCTTGACCCCACTGGCTCCACCCTCGGCACTCACTTCTCAGGGCAACCAAGCATCAATCCCCACGAAAACTTCCTATGGCAAACTTTGTATCTCTACTAAGAACCATATGTGTGTGGACTGCTACCAGAGGTTCGACCTCCTGCCCCAACAACTAGAAGGATTTTGGCTTCTAAAACAAAAAGGTGCTAGTAAGGGCATCTGCTTGTGTGGCCATACATGTGGCACTTTCAGCTCTGTGAATACAGAAGGCTCCCAGTTGGTAGGGGTTATGCCCTACAACTGATCAAATAAGATTGATCAAACAGGTTTTTGGGGAGACATAGTGTCGGTATGAACTAATCAGCACACGTTATCCATAGTTTTCACCATGAATACAATTGTTTATAGTGGTTCGGAAGAGGTGGGTTTTACTCACTACCACTTGGGTCATTCTCTCCTCACTAGTAGTCCTAATGACCACACAGGGAGACAGGCCCTCTAAAGATTAAACAAAAAGAGCCTATTGCCCAAGACACAAAGGACATTGGTTCAATTTTAGTGCACCAATTGAAGTGTTTGATAATCTATGAAAACAAGGCACACAATAAAGATCAAAATAAAATCCTTGTCAAGGTCCTGCAACAAAAATTTGTTAGTAGTTTGGATTGTTTCAAATGATCACCCCTTCCTGCAAGCACACAAGTTAGGTAAATTTTAGATCCAAAAGACTTTGTGAAATAGGGGCCTTCAATAATGCATTTTGTTGACCAATTCAAATATTTGATTCATCTTAAAAAAGGAAGACCTGTAAAATTTCAAGAGATTTCCAGAAATGTAAGAAAATCCAAAAAGTTTGCTAATTTGCTCCAAAAATTAATTTTTTATGAAAAATCATAAAAAATTCATATAAAATGTAAAATCGATCTAAAAAATCTGAAATTTTTATTGGATAGTTCTGATGGTCTTCCGAATTTGCATAAAAAAATTTCTGCAACAAATCCAAGTAGTTTGTGAGAAATGAGTAAAATAATGCAAAACTTTAATTTTCAAAGATCTGATTTTTGAGGAATGATTTTGCATCAAATTTAAAATCACAAAGAATAGATCCTATGTATAATTTTGAGATATTTCCAAAAATGTAAGAAAATCCAAAAAATTCGCTAATTTGCTCTCCAAATTAATTTTTTAATGAAAATTCATAAAAAATTCATAGAAAATTAAAATATGCTCCAATAGATCTGAATTCTTCTTTGCGTGCTCTTGATACTGTCTTCAACCTACAAAAAATATTTGGTGCAAAATTTCCAAGCCGTTTGTGATATATGATCAAATCTCTCCAAGATCTTGATTTTGTGTCCAAAACCCTAGCTGCACAAGGTTATTCTCCAAATTGTTTTATAAAACAACAATATAGGGTTATAAAAATCTGCAAAAAACATAGATCTAACAAAAATCCATGTCCCACAGGGTGTGCCTAAATGTTTATGGTGAAAATGGAAACAACAATGTTGAAAGACTAAATAGATTCAACCACAAAACCCTAGCCTAACAACAACAAAGATCTACCATAACATATGAAGATTACCTAAGACAATGCAAATCAAATGAAATCACAAAGATTATACCATCACATGTCCAATAGGGTTTGTATCTCCATTCTTCCTATCTCCATTGATCTTGCTTGATATATTTGCTCTCAGATTTTATACGCGCACAAGAGCTCAACAAAGAATGGAAATGTGGTTGCAAGTAGGATCGCATATGAAAGTGCAAAAGGCGTAGTGTAGTCGAGTCATAAGCGAGGTTGAATGCATAGTGATTTTTTGTCAGGGTTTGATAATGAAGGAAGCATCTCCTTATATAGAAGACACTATATGAAATGGAGGGATAAGATTGAGAGGTGTAAAAAGAGGTTGACTATGATTAGAGGGTAGGTAGAGGAAATAAGAAAATAATAAGAGGGTAGGTATTGTAGGAATTAAGAGATGAATGACATGTGTCATGGGTAGAAAAGGCTAATGAATTAATTAAATAAATAAAGATTCATTTAATTAATAGAGGAAGTGGGATCAATTAAATAAATAAGATATTTATTTAATTTAGAAAAAGGATAATTTAAATAAATAAATGTATTTATTTAAATGAGAAATAAGGCTAGAAGAGGATAAATGAATTAATTAAATAAATAAAGATTTATTTAATTAATAGAAGAATTAGGCTTAGATAATTAAATAAATAAAAATATTTATTTAATTAGACATGACAATTTTAGGTGTCTACAGTACTTATTGTCAAGATATCTGCATCGGGAAATTCGATGTGCAAAGGCATGTTATTATGTAGAGGTGCATCAGCCAATTGATCAGCGATGACTTGTCCCTTGATAGCTTTTTGGTCAACATATTCTATGTCAAATTCACTTAGTATCATAACCCATTTGGCTAATCTCCCTGTCAATGTTGACTTTCTCAATAGATATTTGAGAGGATATATCTTTGCTATTAGTTTTACAGAATGAATCAACATATAATGTCGCAGCTTTTGAGTTGCAAATACAACTGCTAGACATATCTTTTCAATTGAGGAATAATTTAACTCATAGCCAACAAGTGTTCTGCTGATATAATAAACTGCTCTTTCCTTTCCTTCGTCATCATGTTGAGCTAGGAGAGCGCCTAATGATACACTTGTTGCTAAGACATAGAGTAACAATGGTTTCCCTTTGGTTGGTGATATCAGTACTGGAGGACTCATAAGATATTCTTTTATTTGTAAAAAAGCTTCTTCACATTTTATATCCCATTTGAATGGAACATTTTTATGTAGAAGATGTGAAAATGGAAGACACCTATTAGCCAATTGAGAAACAAATCTTCTGGTTGATTGCAACTTTCCTTGTAAAGATCGTAATTGACTTATGTTCTTGGGTGACTCCATCTCCATGATAGCTTTAACTTTTCCATGATCTACTTCAATGCCATGAGCTGATATAATGTACCCAAGGAGCTTTCCAGAGGTTACCCCAAATGCACATTTCTTTGGATTTAATCTCAATTGATATCTTTCCAGCCTATCAAAAATCTTGCTTAGAATGTTCAAATGTTCTTTTCATGTGTGAGATTTTGCAAGTATGTCATCGACATAATCTTCCATGAATGTATGCATCATGTCATGGAAAATTGTCGTCATAGCCCTTTGATAAGTCGCTCCTGCATTCTTAAGCCCAAATGACATAACATTCTAGCAATATGTTCCCCATGCACAGGTGAAATATGTTTTCTCTTGATCTTCAGGTGTGGTTATTATTTGATTATATCCTGAGAAGCCATCCATTAATGAAAGCATCTCGTGTCCTGATGATAAGTCTACTATGATATCAATGTTTGGTAGCAGGAAATCATCTTTTGGACATGCTTTATTCAGATCTCTGAAATCTGTGTAGACTCTTATGCTCTTGTCTGGTTTTGATACTAGTACAATACTTGAAACCCATTTTGGATAAGCAACTAGTCTTATGAAACCCACTTCTAATAGTTTCTTGAGCTCGGTTTTGACAAGGAGAGAAATATGTAGATGCATCTTTCTTAGTTTCTGCTTAACAAGTTTTTCTTTTAAATCCACATTAAGATGATGCATGATAAGATTTGGGTTAAGTCTTGGTATATCTGCATAAGACCAAGCAAAATTTATTTGTCTTTGCTTAAAGAATTCCATGTATTCTTTCCTCTCTCTTTCTGATAATGAGGCAACAAAATGAAGTATTTTAGGATCTTTTGATGTATCAATGTTTACTGCTTCTATTGGTTCTATCAGGATAGCAGATCTCTCTTGAAAATATGCAGGAAAAATGTCAAAATTTCCATCTTCTGGCATCTCAAGGAGGTTTTCACTATCAGATACGCCCTTTATTTTTTGTTTTGATTGATCTAATGTTGCCATGAAATAGTTTTCAACAATAGGTCTCTTTCCTTGTTTTATTTTGCTTTTGCGATTGGAAAGTTTGGCATTTCCCTGACTACGAGAAACATCACTTGATTCTGCAATGGAAGATATCTTAGGATGGATGGGTTCAACAATGTTAAGGTACATTGCTAAGTCATGATCATTGGAAAAGATATTCAGTTCGGGGTTGTCTAAATTATTCCAATCAATTAATTTAGGATGCAGAAGGGGTAAATCATAATCACTATCATCATTAGGTGTTTCACTGTTCATGACATAATGGTCATAACTTGGCATAGAATAGGTATTGTCATAGATTAAACGTTTTTGAGAATTGTCTTTCTCAAGCGTTTCCAAATTAGTCTTAACAAAATTAATATTAGCATTTTGTAGTTCACACTTAAGTGGTTCTCCAACTGACTTTTGTCCCTTAAATGAATGGATTATATCCACCTGCACATCTTTGATACTACAAATCCCTTCTTAATTGACCTCATTTGCATTTTGGAGTTGACATATTTGTGAACATGGTAAAGTGGATTCTTTTAATAGATTTTGTCTTCTTTCAAACTCAACTTCTTCTAGACTAATAGTTAGTCCAACTTGACTATTTCTTAGCTCTTCCATGGTTCTTTCATATCTGATCCTTGTTTGTGCTTCCTGTGGCATTGTTTCTCTGTCTTTGTCATTTCCTTTCCTTTTTGCATATGCCTCTTTTCTCTGAATTCTAAGTTTTTCTAGCCTTCTTTCTAACTTCATCTTTTGTTCTGCTATAGACAAGTCTTCTTTCATCATAGCTGCTTGATCTTCATTATGTTCTTTACTTGATGTAGTGGTTAAGACATCTAGACTCCATTTGTATTCATTGGAGTTTGTTTTTGAATCCTGATCCAAGGTTACTCCACTATACCATACTGGAATGTCGTATGGTGCAAAGAGTTCTCTGATTTGTATCATCTCTATTTTTACTGCTTTTGGAATATCT
Organism: Cryptomeria japonica; assembly: GCF_030272615.1. NCBI lineage: Eukaryota > Viridiplantae > Streptophyta > Pinopsida > Cupressales > Cupressaceae > Cryptomeria > Cryptomeria japonica. Next base: position 32,474,944 of record NC_081408.1, on the reverse strand, counting down.
TGTTCAGAGTTTGCCTTTGTTTGTATTTTTAGGACTTGTTGACTAGATTTTTCTTCATCTTTGATGGTAGTCTCCTCTTCTTTCTTTTCATGTTCTTCTTGCTTCTTTTGTTTATTGGTTACTATTTCGGCCACTTGATGTAGCTTTTCTTGCTAGTTTTCTTCTTTAGAAACTGATTTCTTTCTCCATTTTTGCTGTTGACTATTATGTTGCTTTTGATTGGATTTTAGATATCCGAGCTCGGATTTATCTTCTGTGGATTGTGAGTGCAGACAAATAGGTTCTGAAATACCTTGATGTTGCTTACCAATTGGTCCTTTTCCTTCATATCCCATCTTTTGCATGATTTCATATCCTTTGACATATTGTTTTATGGGAATATTGACTTCTGCTATGGTTGCTATAGTTTTATCTTCATCCTTGTATAACCAACCAAGAATATCTTTGTCTTATTTTCCTCTTCAAGAGTTCCATCACTAACAAAGGTTCCTTTAAATATATATTTTAATTTTCCTGATGTCTTTGATTGAATATCTGTAGGATTTCCATATGACTTAGGGGAAAGTGGAAAATTTTGCAAAGAATACTTTCTCATTCCTTCATCATTTAACTTGAGCTTTTCTTCAAAAGTTTCCCATAGCTTTGCTTGAATTTCTTTAGTAGGATATACTTATTTTCTATTATGTGGAACACTTTTATCTTGTGTTGGCTTCAAATTATTGTAATATTGATTGGAATCTGCAATTATAGTGATTTATTTTCCTTCATTAGGAAATTTCACACATTGATGGTATGTAGAAGAAAATGCTTGCATCTTGTGAATCCATGGTCTTCCTAGAAGAATATTATAGGAGAGGTTTAAATATAAATCTTGACACAATATATCCTTTTCCACAAGTCCTATCTTTATTGGTAGCACAACAGTTCCTTTAGAAGAACGTTCTGCTTCATCATAATCCTTGATGGTTATTTTCTTTTTTGGGTCTACAACATTCTCTGAATATCCCAAAGATTTTATCAAACTTAATGCATAAATGTTTAAGCCAGCTCCTCCATCTATGAGCACACATTTGACACAAGTTTTATTTATGGAGACTTCAACATGTAAGGGGGCATTGAGGGTGTTGTAAGGATGCGTCTTATAGTTCTGATACTTAAAGATAAGTACAGATACAATATCCAACAAGATGAGGGGGGGGGGGGGGGTGAATCATACAAACTTAATCTTCCATAAAAACATCAGATTCAACCTTGGTAACATATACTTCAGTAATATAACCAAAACTGCTAAACATGCAAACTCAAAAGCATATAAACATCATATCACTCATAACACCAGATTTAATGTGGAAACCCAAATAGGGAAAAACCACTATGGGATTTCAGACCCACTAAGAAATATACTCTTCTAGAGTATGCTCGGTTAAAAGAAAATCCTGTTAAAGATTACAAACACATTGCTAGATGTGATCCGGTTAAGGGATTTCTCTCAGATTTGTTAGAATCTTCACCTTGTTAGAAGTGACCTTGTTAAAGGATTTCAAACACTCAATTAGAATGTCACCTTGCTAGAGGGTTTTACAAATAAGACTGTTAAGTCCACTCGGTTAAGAGATTTTCTATCACTTTCACAAAATAATAGTAATAAAAATCTATCTGCAACTTCACATCTAAAATGCTAAAGCAGATTCTTATTTTCTCAATACAATCTAGACATAGAACTAATCTTGTCCATCTACTGGTCTTCTATACTCTGTTATTTAAACAGGTTTTCAAGCTTCTGTGCTCGGTAATCACTATGTAGCATCCCTATGCATACATTTGCCCGCATACATTGTTTATCAACAACTCCCTATTTATAAACAATTAGCTAACCCCTCAATCTCTTTGATCACACTTCCCATGATCAATCATAGCCATCAGATCTTCAAACTTGTCTAGGTATAATGTATCCTTCGATCTGAAAAATGTTTTACCCTGCCTTGGAACTTGCATACATTTCTTGGAACTTGTGCTAGGATAATGTGGTTCAATCTGCGCTGTAGATCTTCATGCCGATTTTCCTTTGCCATAGATTCTTTAACAAATTTCATGCACGACATACCAATCATTTAATCAGTTCCAGCTCATCAGCTTCCTTTATTAAATAACACATGTAACCATTTAATGTATTCTGTTACAACTCGGTTACAACTTGGTAACAACTCAATGAATACTAAACTTTACTTGGTAGACATTCCGCCTTCATTAACCGATAGCGATAACCTTAGGGTTTACCGACTAGGTTCCTTAGGGTTTACCGACTAGGTTCTTTGCTCAGTAACATAGTATCTTACAATTTACAACATATGTATCATGTTAAAACAATCTAAACATCATGATCTCATCATTGTCTGACTCAGTAATAGTTTCCCATTGAATACCTTATTCATCCCCTTATTCATCACATTCTTTATGTGTCTTTTACCGACATCTTTATACTCATCAAATCATACTTCTCAAGATATGGCAACATCATACTGAATTAGAAAATCAATTTCTTGACATCAATGAAAAAATAATAATATTAGGACAGTAAACATCCTTAATTAGTTATATCCATAATCATCAACAACCTTCTCAATATCCTTATTGAAATGCCAACAATCTCCCATTGTCTGTTATAATGCCAAATACCAACAATCTCCCCCTTTGGCATTGATGGAAAAACTAATTGATTTGACCTAATTGATTCGGATTGCTGTGAGTTGTTTGTGAGATTCTGAAATGCTCTCTTCTTGTCATCAGAATTCTCCCCCATACATTAGACTTCTCCTCTTTTCTCAGTCTTTCTTTTCTACTTTTTTGTTTCAGTCTTCTCAGTCTTTTCTAGTTTTCTTCTCCAGTCTTCTCCCCCTTTGACAATAATGCCAAAGTAAAGAACTAAAACATAATTTCTTCCTGTATGAAGTGAATTCCTACTGTAATGTGTCAACTTAGTCTCGGTTAGAGCATTTTGTCTTCAATTCCTATTTCCTATATTGTATCCTGCATTGTTTCCTACACACCTTTAGAAAATATCCTAAAGTGTGTAAATCAACATCAACTCCTAAAAGATATTCTGTAGAGTCACTGAATTGATGCTTTCACTGAACTTGGTCAGTGAGTAGAAGATAGGGGTAGGACCCCTAACTTACTTTTGAGATACTCAAAAGTGTCCCTTGGTAGTGGCTTGGTGACGATATCTGCTATTTGTTTCTTTGTGCTAACATATTCTGACACCACTTTCTTCTCTTGAGCTTCTTCTCTAAGATAATGATATTTGATAGAGATGTGCTTTGTCTTAGAGTGCATAACAAGATTTTTCAAAATGTTAATGGCACTAGTATTGTCACAGAATATAGTTACTGGCTTGGTAACTTTCTCATTTATACCTTCCAACAATTGTTTGATCCATGCTATGTTGGTACAATTCAATGTTGCAACAACGTATTCAGCTTCTGTTGTTAACTATGAAACACATCCTTGTTTCTTGCTAAGCCAACTCACTAGTCTTTCTCCTAAAAAGAAAGCTCCTTGACTTGTGCATTTTCTGTCATCAATGTTGCCTGCCCAATCAACATCAGTGTAAACTTTTAAATCAAAATCATTTCTTTTCTGATATACTAAGCCATAATCCTCAGTGTCTTTCAAGTATCTAAAAATTCTCTTGATCGCTGTCATGTCTGTTTCCTTAGGATCTGCAGAGAATCTTGCAACTATACCTACTACATGTGCTATGTCTGGCCTGCTGTGAACAACATATTGCAACTTTCCAATCATGGATCGGTAAAGTGTCTCATCAACAGATGTAGATTCATCATTTTTTGATAGTTTATAGTTGGTAGTCATAGGAGTACTTACTAGTTTTGAATCCTCCATTCCAAATTTCTTCAAGATTTCCTTTATGTACTTGGATTGAGTAATGAAAATCTCATTTTTCATTTGCAGTATTTGTAAACCTATAAAATACTTTATCTCACTGATTAATGACATCTCAAATTCTTTGCTCATTTCATTTCCAAAGTTCTTGCATAAAGAGTCATTTCCACAAAATATAATATCATCAACAAATATGGCTAAGATCAGTATTCCATTTTCATCATTCTTCATGTACATATTTCTATTCTCACTTGTCCTTATAAAACCAATATTAATCAAATAAGAGTGCAATCTTTCATACCATGCTCTAGGTGCTTGTTTTAGACCATATAATGCTTTGTTCAATTTACATACCTAATCTTTACTCTTGTCTTCAACAAATCATTCAGGTTGTTCAATAAAAACTTCTTATAATATTCCATTCATAAATGTAGATTTGACATCCATTTGATATACCTTGAAGTTTTTGAAAGCAGCATATGCCAACAATGTTCTTACTCCTTCAAGTATAGCAACAGGTGCAAAAGTTTCCCCATAATCAATTCCTTCTTCTTGAGCATAACCTTTGCATACTAGTCTTGCTTTATTTCGAATAACCTCACCTTTTTCATTTATTTAGCTTGTTTCTAAAAATCCACTTTGTACCGATTAAATTTTTGTCCTTTGGTCTTGGGATTAGTGTCCATGTGTCATTCTTCTTGATTTGATCAATCTCTTCTATCATAGCATTTATCCAATCTTCACTGTTAAATGTCTCTTTCACTATTCTTGGTTCAAATTTAGATATCAGACACGTGTTCTGTCTCAGTTTGTTCCTTGTCATCACTAGATCATCCTTATCTCCTATAATTTGACTTGGTGCATGATGTCTTCTAACATTCTTGGCTAATACAGGCTCGGTAGGCTCTGTATGATCTTCTTCATCACTCAGTAACTGGATATTCTCTTCATTTTCTTCAACAATTTTCTCAGTAAGACTTATCGGTTGAACATAGACAAATTCATCATAATCTTCTAGTTCTTTGGAATTTCCTTCATCATTTCTTTCTGCAAATTCATCAATTTTCACATTTGCACTTTCTAATATTTTGTTAGATGATTTGATCAGTCATTTAAATGCTTTTCTTCTAGAAGAATAACCTAGAAATGTTCCTTCTTCACTTTTCTGATCAAACTTGCCATTTCTATCATCTTTGTGTACATAGCATCTACTTCCAAAGATTTTAAAATAACTTACATTAGGTTTCTTGTCATACCATATTTCATATGGTGTCTCCAAAGTACCTTTCTTCCATTGTACTTAGTTTAGGGTGTAAACTGCTGTGCTTATTGCTTCTCTCCAAAATGTTTGTGGCACTTTCTTTTCAATCATCAGGGTTTTGGCACAATCCACAATAGATCTGTTTCTTCTCTCAGCTATTCCATTTTTCTATGGAGTTCTCAGTGCAGAGACTTGTCTTTTAATACCATGATCATTGCAGAATAAGTTGAACTCATCAAATGTGAACTCTCCTCCTCTATCTAGTCTAAGACATTTCAGTTGTCTTCCTATTTTATTTTCAACTCTTTCCTTGTACCATTTAAACATTTGAAAAGCTTTTGATTTTTCTTTTAAAAACATTACTAACATCATCCTTGAGTAATCGTCCACAAATAATATGAAATATTTGTCACCATAATAACTCTGAACCTTCATAGGATCACAAAGATCAATGTGCACAAGCTCTAAAATTCCCTTAGAAGCGTAAGACTTACTTGTAAAGCTTGATCTTGTCATCTTACCCATCTGCCATCCTCAACACGTAGCATTCTCAGGTTTTTCAAAACTTGGCAGACCTCTTACTCGGTGCTTCTTACTTATTTTGATCAGATTATAAAAATTTACATGACAAAACCTTTTATGCCATAACAAGGTATCATCTATCTTTGCATACAAACACTTGTTTCGAGTTGAGTCAAGGTGAAATGTATTACCTTTTGTTTGTGTCCCGGTAGCAGCTAACTTTTCATGCTTGTCATGAACTTTGACAATTCCTTTATGAAATTCTATTCGGTAACCTATATTGTTTGGCTGTGCTACACTCAACAAATTGTATTTCAAACCTTCAACCCAATAAACATCATCGCATCTTGCATTGTCAAGAAGTGTTATAGATCCTTTACCTCTTACTGGACATGGTGCATCATTACCATTGTTACTACTTATCAGATTGCCATTAGTTTTATGTCAAAGTTATATTATATACTCTAGTCGGTTATCTATTACTGAAATATTCAGTTGGTATGTACAATCTAGTCGGTTACAGAAGAAAGAAGTCACAGAACGCAGTATACACTGAGCTGTCTACCGAGTATCTTTACATGTCTACCGAGCAACAAAGATGACACACCGAGTTGATTTACACCGAGTGAAACATGTTACTAGATTCATTGAACCTAGACATGCATATGAAAACATGTTACAAGATGGAGGCACATCTAACCATTATCACATTGGAAATTGCACTTAAAGATTATGTATGATTTTGAGGTTATCTAACCAATAAAATATTTTGCATGGTTATTCATTCAATAAATCATGTTTGTAAGATCAAAGTAATGAATTGGATCACCATCATAGGAGATCTATTTATACAGCATGAGTTTAAAGAGTTAAAGGTGTGTGCATGAGTGTAAGAAAACTGTTACAGAGACACAGAGGTCATCGACAAAGTTTTCAGAGAACAGTCGAAGAACAGAGTAAACAGAAGGGTTTACCAAGTTACTATATGGGTTACCAAGGTATGCTATAAGAAAGGTAATCTATTCTGAGCACATAGAATTTGCTATAACATTCGAGATGTAAAGTTGTAGATATTTGTAATAATTTTATTGTAATATTTTGAAGTTGTAAGAGAAACCTTTAACAGGGTAAAAGACTCTAATCAAGTCTATAAATTGTAAAGCCTCTAACCAGGTGCAACATTTAGATGAAGTGTTGTAAAATCTTTTAGCAAGGTAGGTCTAACAGATCTTGTTACTCCTAACAGGGTATGCTATCAAAAATAGCTAAACATGTAGCTCTAACCAAGCACTCTTTATTATTGCAGTAGTGAAGTTGAGGGTGCCATCCCCACCACAGTTTTTCTCTCTAACCAAAAGTTTCTGTGTAATCAAAATATATGTGTTATGAAGTGAATCATGCATGATTGTTATCTATTTGTTTTAGTTTTATATTATGTTACTGCACTATTCAGTTTATGCATAACAATAAAGATATTGTTGAAGAAATGTTTTGAAGTACTGATTCACCCCTCCCCTCTCAGTACATTAGCTTTCCATATTGGGCCTAACAATTGGTATCAGAGATTGAATCTTGGAAAAGGGTTTAACTACCTAAAGAGAAATATCTTATCAATGGAAGGCTATAAATAATCTCAGATGATTGTGTATCTGCAAGAAGAACTGGATCATGCTAATCAAGTGATTGTAGACATGCAAAGGCAAATGCAAAAATCTTTGAAAGTGAGAAGAAGATTATCTGATGATTTGTAGGACTCTCAAGAGTCAGTGGAACAAATTGAGACATCATTCAGAGAACAATATATCAGAAGAGATTGAAGAAATGATTGGAGTATTGAAAGAAAAGAACAAAGCACTAGCTGATCAACTAAAAGCAATGAAAAGAGAACATGAACATTTCAGCACACAGATGACTAAAAATCTAGATGCATTGAGAACAACTGAGGATAAATTAAGAGATCTAGAAAGAGAGAAACAACAACTAGAAGTATTAGTATCTAATAAGAATGATGAAATCATAAGGTTAACTGGAATTCAACAAAACCTATCAGATCAACTAGGTTATGCACATCATGAAGCAATTCTAAAAAATGATGAGAATCAAGCATTGAATCTTGAAGTATCAACGTTGACTGATGAACTTGAAATAGAGAAGAAATCCAAAGAAACACTGAAGAAGAGCTATGAAGCATCAAAGATGTTGGATGAGCAACTGAATACAAGAAGGCCCAACAAAGATGCAGGACTTGGTTACAAAGGAAAAGACTCTACCGAGAAAGGAATTCATACTACCGAGAGAGGAGAATCATCAAAGCAAGCTGGAAACAAGAATAACATCAAAAGAAAGAAGCCTATTTGCAACTACCATGGAAATCAAGGTCACACTGCTAACATATGCCAAATCAGAAAAGGTAAGCAAACGAATGCCACTAAGTCCAATGGTTATTGTTACAATTGCAATAAATATGGTCACACATCTAATCAATGTAGGACAAAGTCTGTTAACAATTATCAGAAGGCAAAATTCAAAGGGTTTTGTAAAAACTGCAATAGATATGGACATAGTACCGAGAAGTGCTGGTTTAAGCAGAAGAACTATATGCATACACACTGAGCAAATGCTAGAGGTTACCGAACTCACATAGATCCTTACCAATAGTATTCTATAGTACCATGGGATTACAATACAAGGATATGGTGTGAATGTTGTGGAAGATATGGACATATAAGTGCCAACTATTTTATAAGGTTTGGGATGTACAACCGAAGATCATGGAGAAATCCTGCTATGGCATGTTTTCATTGTCACAAAGCTGGACACTTAGCTGGAGATTGCAAAGATCAACCTAGAAAAGAAACTAAAGAAATAAAAGAAAAATTAAAGATGATTTGGAAAATGAAGGAAATTGTGTCAAATGAAGAAAGCACCTTACCTACCGAGTTAGGTGCACCTATTCCAAATTAATCAGTAAAGGTATGAAGGGACTACATTCTTTGAAGGTTAAAATTTTAACAGTTCCTATTCTATTATGTACTTAATTCAAAATCTACATAATTAAGATGTAGTAGTAAGTTTGAAATTATATCAAAGTCTTTTGAAGCACTTTACAGGAAACCTATCAAGTCGGTAAATGAAGGAAGTTTGGTTACTCGGTTAAAATGAAAAAGAAGAGTAAATCAGTTAAAGAGGAACCAAGTGCATTTAATGTTTTTGACCTAATCTGCATGGAGCTCAATAAGGTATTTGTGTACTAAAAAGCATTTTTGTGGTCATTTACACTCACCAAGTTTTCGAGAAAGCAGAGCAAGTGATTCAAAGGTGATCAAACCTCCTACAAAGAAAATTCAAGGTATTGTAGCATCCTAAAATTGTGACACTTGTAATTTCGACCGTATTTGGGTCTTCACGATGGCGACGCAACACTGAACCTGAATGGAGACCCCGAAACTTGTTCATGACATCAAAAAACTGTATTTTTCTAGCACCCTGCCTGATCCCTCCTTGCACCCTGCTATCCTGGGAGGTGGGACCAGAGCGCCCAGCGCCCTAGTCCTTTAGGACTAGGGCACCTAGCACCCTGGTCCCCCAGGACCATGGTGCCCAGCGCCCTGGTCCCTGGCCCTATTTTGGGCCTGGTCTCCTATGGGACTTCGGGCCTTTTTGTTTGCAATTTGGAAAATAACATTTCCTGGTTGGCCTAAGGTCGGGAAAATTAGTCTATCAACCCTAATTGGCAAGTATATAAACTACATTTTCCTCTCTCAGTTGGAGGGAGGTGAAAAGGTGTGGAAATGATACTCAAACATTCAAGCATTCAAGCATTCAAGCATTCAAACATTCCTTCAAACAATTGATCATTCTAAGTCTCCATTCAAGGCTAGGTGTTGCATTCAAGACAAGGATTCAACCATTGAAGAGGAGATCACATGCTACAACATACAACATACAACAAACAACAACATCTATACCTTCGCATATAAGGATACAAACATCCTTACAACAAGGTACTAGTACTTGTTTTACATTACAGTCATTTACATTTACAGCATTTCTCATTTCTTGGTTAATTCCAAAACTGGGGTTTGACCTAAGGGCAAACCTAGGGAAAACCCCTAATCCCTAACCCCCTAATCATCTTCGCTTTTCTGTGTGTAGGTTGCAGGTACGTGGCTGAAATTGAAGATCTGGAATCCTTGTGCAGAGACGAACAGATCCCCGTTCGTTTCGCGGATTTTTCGGAGGACCGTGTGCACGCTAGGCGCCATCGTCCTGTCAAATTTTGCTCAAATTTGTAGGACAGTGCCATCTCAACATTTTACTGCTAATTCTAGGTCCGCAGCTTCATCCTATATCCCTATCTCAGTTTATAAGTGAATCTTTCTCACTTTCTATGTATTCCTAGCTTAATCATTCTATCTACATTCTTTACAAAAGAGGGTAGCCTTGCTGTCTTAACCCTTGAAACTCATATAGAATCCAATCTTGCATTGTGTGGAATTGGATCTTGTGGGTTTCAACCCCTCTTTTGAATGTGAAGTCCCTCCTAAGTGAAAACCATCAACCCTAGTGACTCTCCCTTCTCTCTCCTCGGAGTTGGGGAGGGGAGGACGACTAGGGTTCAATTTTTTCGCTTTACATTTTGGTGAACCCGATGTGAAAATCCTTTCTAATTATTCATAGTTAGATCTGAAAATTGGATTCCTTGATTACATTTCCATGTTTGATCTTTTGCAAAATTTTAGAGGTTAATTGCATAAAAACCCTAAATTTTCTTTTTAAGTAATTAAACTTGTGAAATGTTAAATTGTTAATGCTTGTTTCAGATCTGCCCTTCTATTACAAATTGTCAATTCATATTTGTGCTTTAATTCTAAAAATTAAGTTGTTAAATGTCAAAACCCTAATTTTTAAGACCTTCTTGATTCAACCTTTGACTGACAATTTCACTGATCAAAACATCTCCAAATCAGCTGTAACTTTGGATTCCGCAATAAAATCACAATATCTTTCATCCCTAAAAATTTGGAAAAAAGTTGCGAGGACCGTGTGCACCCCGAGCGCCATCGTCCCCGACATTTTTCCGAAATTTTGGGAGCTAGATCTTACTGTATTTTTCTACTAAAATCCAGAATTTTGGCTGATTTTATCAATTCTAACACCTTCAAAATTATAGTCAAAGTTGGTCTAGCGATTTCTTGGATTGAGGCTTCTAATCATTCAAAAATTGTTGAAACTGAAATTTGTGTCAAAATTGTGTTTCTTACAGTCCTAAATCTGAAAAGTGTGTTATCATTCATTCGAAATTTCAGTGATTTATTCAAATTCTTGCAATTTGTGACTTTTGAAATTAAGTGCTTAAATACAACAACTTTGATTTCCGCTTTTAAAATTGAATTTTGCGTGAAATTGAGTCAATTTTCAAATTTCAAAACTTGCATTTCTTTTGGTATTCCCTCTAAAATCATAAAATTCAAAATTTCAGTTTCCCTCTCTTTTTCAAAATTCAAATTTTGCATTTTTCGACAATCTTGGTAGGGTTCAATTTTGAGATTGCAACTTTAATTTGGCCTATCTACAGATCATAAAATCACTCAATTTTTTCAAGTTAGCTGTAAAATCATCATAACTTTCATCCTTGCAAATTTCAAAAAAAGTTGCGAGGACCGTGTGCACCCCGAGCGCCACGGTCCCGGACATTTTTTTTGAAATTTCGGGAGATTGTCCTGATTGTATTTAACAGCTTAAATCTAGAAGATTGGCTGGTTTTACTGAAATTTTCTACCCCTAAAATTCAAAATCTTCTCTCTTTCTTTAGTGCATGAGTTTTACAACAATAAGCCCTACCTACACTATTCCCGTTAGACGAAGCCTTAGAATTAAGTCTTTCCAAGGTTTAATTACTGAGGAGATGGAACCTAATTTGAATGGTCTTTTTAACAAGGACATGGGTAATTCCTCTAATCCTCTTAATGATGAAGAAGCTCTCCATGAGGTTTCTGTAGAACAACTTTCAAAATTGGATAACCAATTTGATGTTTTTCGACAGTGGATGTCTCAAGAATACCCTGATAGTCAAGCTCTTCCTTTAATTGAGGGTCTAAAACGTATGCTTCAAAGTGATAAGAATGGAATTGATATTTTGCGTGGTATTGCACACATTGTGGATTCAAATGTGATGCCTATGAAAAGTTGTGCTGAAACCTTAGGTTATACACAACCTCCTACTCAAGACAATCATTCTATTCCTTTGACGACTTCTATTGCTAGTATACCTACTTTTACATCAAACATAATGACTACTTCAATACAAGACATTCCTCCTATGATCACTAGTCATGGGGGCAATCCTTCTTCTTCAGTCAACCCTCTTCCTTCATTCAATCCGACTTCTTCATTCATTCCTTCAATGAGTGTTCCTATTATATCTCCACAAATGAACATGACGCAAGGGGGCAATTCATTTAACCCTTCCATTCCTCCTTGTAGTGTTCCTCCTGTTCAATCATCTCCTATGACTAACTATCATAGTGTCCCACCACCTTACTCTCTACCTTCTTTCAATAACATAACACCTCCATCACAATCTAACACGTCTAATATGAATTCTTCGACTGAAGTGACCATTAACAATCTTGCACAAACTGTCTCTTCTTTACAGCAACAAATTGCCTCTATGAACCAATCTAAGTTTAGTGTGCCCACATTTGATGTTGCGAGCCACTTTCTCTTGACATTGTTCAAGCTATTCCCCCTAAACATGTTGAAATTCCGCACTTGGAACTTTATAATGGTAAGGGTGATCCTCTAACACATGTTAAGACCTTTCAAACAATATGTACTGATTTTGCTTATGACCAAAGGTTGCTTGCAAAACTGTTTACTAGAACATTAAGAGACAAAGCCCTACAATGGTATTGCTCGTTGCCTTCCTATTCTATTACTTCTTTCGAACAACTTGCAAATGCTTTCATTCAACAATTTCAAAACAATATAAGTCCTAAGGTTACTTTGATTGATTTAATGCATTGTAAACAAGGTGTTAAAGAAAAAGTGACTGATTTCATTGGTAGATATAAGCATTTGTATGCTCAAATTTCCTTTCCAGTGCCTGACAATGATATTCAAATAATCTTTATTTCTAATTTACAAAAAGACATTAGAGAAAAACTCCTGTTTTCTGAGTTTACTTCTTTCCAACAGTTGTGCGCAACTCTTCACAATTATCAATTGACTGTGAGTCAAATGGAACAATCACATCCTATGGCTCCGAGTGATAAGGGTGATAGTAGTCAACAACCATTTGGGAAGTTTAAACCGAACAGAGAGTCCATTAAATTCAATGAAAACATCATCAACAACAATGTGAATGTAGCATCAGGTGTGTCTCCTATTTCTAAGTTTTTCAAGAAAGAAAGAAAGTTTACTCCTTTGAACGAATCATTGCATAGTATTATGAATAAGTTATTGGAACAAAATGTGCTGACTCTTCCTCCTATAAGGCAAATTGATCCTGCAAAGATTACTTCACCCTATTTTGATAACAAATCTTTTTGTCAATTTCATCGTCAACCTGAGCATGATACTGAAAAATGTTTTGCTTTAAAGGGGAAAATTCAAGATTTGATTGATAATAATACTATCTCTGTTTCTGGAGTGAATGATAAAGGCAACACATCTGTAGCTCCTCCTAACCAAAATCTTTAGATTTTTACTGATCCATTACCTTCTCATACCTCTAATGCGATTGATACTACTGATTCCTCTGTCTCACCTGATGTTCTTGTGTCCATGACTCCGAATGTGATTAACTTTGTAGAGCAGCAGAAAATCCCTAAAGAACCTTCCATCACCTTTGACTCTAGTGAAATTATCAGGGCACCTGATGGTCCTTTATATATAGTTGCAAAAGTCAAGAATACACCTTGCTGTGGGGTGCTTATTGATCCTTCTTGTATGGTTAATATCATTACTGAAGAATTTCTTTTTACTTTGCAATTGAATCAAGTGATCTATGATGAAACAAATGTGGTTGTGAAACTATTTGATGCATTTTCTTCTCCTGCAATTGGTTCTATTAAATTACCTATTGAGGTCCATAACAAATCCCTTGATGTGGACTTTGCTATTATTCCATCGTCCGAACAATTTCGTGTGAAGCTAGGCTATCCTTGGCTATCTTCCATGAAAGCTATTGCTTCTCCTATTCATAAGTGTTTGAAATTTCTCCATAATGGTGAAGTTGTTATTGTCAATCATAGTCTCTTTAAACTAGCTGAAAGAACTTCTAGCGTTCCTATTGATTACTTTTGGCCTAAACAATTCCAATCTCTTCCTCCGCGAAGTGATCATCTTTTCAAATCTTATCAAAAGTGGAAAAAAGATATGATCCTTTCTCTAAGTGAACCTAGAACACCCAAACTTGATATTCCTATCATTCTTGAGAAGGAAGTTCTTCCTTTGAAAGATAAAACTAATGTCTTTCCTCAAGAAGATTCCTCACCCATTCCTATGGATGTGACTATGCCTATATCTAATAAACTTCCCAAAAGTAGACCTATCCCTCCTCGTCATGATGGACTTGGTCTCCTTCCAAAACCAAATATTCCTCCCTTATATGGAGCAGTTCCTCCTCCTTCCTTTTATAGAGAGAAGAGACCTTCCTCTTCTCCTATTGTTCAACCTAAGAGACCACAACCTAAAAACCCAAGTGATAAGGATGAGAACATTCCTCCTCCTCAATCTTCTCAACTTCCTACTAAGACTAGATGAAATCATTCTGCATGTGAACACCGGCGAAAGCGTCGTCTTAGAGCTCAAACTTTGCAATCCCCAAAAACACCTTCAACAAGCATTATTTCATTTTCTCCTCAGCCGGAAATTGAGCCAAAATCTCCTAAACATAAGATGCATGATGGTCTTGATCCTGTGCGAGTTAAAGATCCTATTTTTATAAATCTTGATGATGATATAGATGAAAATGTTATTCATGATGAAAATGTTACTTCTTTACATTCTGATAGTGAATATGAACATGTTGATGTTGATAATTATCTATCTAATGAATTTTCTAAAACACTTATCCTAGCTCCTAGACAAGAACAACGTGGCTCGGAACATGAACATAGCCCTTGTTTGGATCTTGTGATAGCTCCATCTGCTGTGTTGGATGTTCCTCCTCTAGCGTGTTCCCTACCTTCCTGAAACATTGATCAGCAAGATCGGGGGGTAGATGACATGCTAGACTAGTTTCATTAGCATAGCAGATTCTCTCCTCCTCTATTTCTTTTGTTACTTCTTCTATATGTTACTCTCATTCTTCTATTTGTTGTCCTTAGTGTTGTCTACTTGAGGACGATGCAAAACATTGAGATCTCTTGATCTCTCTCATGTTGACTCAAAAGACACATGTGTTCCCTTCTTCTAGGTGACCTTCCTTGATTGGGGAATGAAGAACAATTATGCATACATACATATGATATACATGAATAATCATACAGCATACTGACCCCAAGGAAAGCGAAGTCACCTTGTGCTTTGTGTTTTGTGTCTATTATCCTTGGGCTTATCTCACACTTGGGGGCTAAATCCTTGCGATAATGTGCTCCTTTCCTTTCTCATTTCTTATATGTATCACTACCTTAAAGCAATCACCCCCAGTAAGGCATGTGCAATCGCTTTAACGTAGGGGGCATACATCCCGTCCATATCTTTTCAAGATACTTGAAAATTTCTTGACAAATTTAGCTTTGCCTTGAAAATTTTTGATATCTTTCTTGCATGACTCATAGTGAGGGAACCCTACTACTGACAGTTATGGTTCTCCCTCATGATCTTCCCTTTTACTTTGTCAATCAAAGTCGTTAGATCCTTAGTCCACTGGGGGCTTGGTGTATCTTGCCTCCTTGACGTGGTGAAAGTTTTTCAATATTGTTTCCTTGTACTTTACCGGAAGTATGAGCGTACGCTTATACTCCCGCTAAAGTGGGGGATAAATGTAGCGTCCTAAAATTGTGACACTTGCAATTTTGACCGTATTTGGGTCTTCACGATGGCGACGCAACACTGAACCTGAATGGAGACCCCGAAACTTGTTCATGACATCAAAAAACTGTATTTTTCCAGCACCCTACCTGATCCCTCCTTGCACCCTGCTATCCCGGGAGGTGGGACCAGAGCGCCCAGTGCCCTGGTCCTTCAGGACTAGGGCGCCTAGTGCCCTGGTCCCCCAGGACCATGGCACCTAGCGCCCTAGTCCCCCAGGACCATGGCGCCAAACGCCCTGGTCCCTGGCCCTATTTTGGGCCCGGTCTCCTATGGGACTTCGGGCCTTTTTGTTTGCAATTTGGAAAATAACATTTCCTGGTTGGCCTAAGGTCGGGAAAATTAGTCTATCAACCCTAATTGGCAAGTATATAAACTACATTTTCCTCTCTCAGTTGGAGGGAGGCAAAAAGGTGTGGAAACGATACTCAAACATTCAAGCATTCAAGCATTCAAGCATTCAAACATTCCTTCAAACAATTGATCATTTTAAGTCTCCATTCAAGGCTAGGTGTTGCATTCAAGACAAGGATTCAACCATTGAAGAGGAGATTACATGCTACAACATACAACATACAACAAACAACAACATCTATACCTTCGCATATAAGGATACAAACATCCTTACAACAAGGTACTAGTACTTGTTTTACATTACAGTCATTTACATTTACAGCATTTCTCATTTCTTGGTTAATTCCAAAACTGGGGTTTGACCTAAGGGCAAACCCCTAATCCCTAACCCCCCAATTGTCTTTGCTTTTCTGTGTGTAGGTTGCAGGTATGCGGCTGAAATTGAAGATCTGGAATCCTTGTGCAGAGACGAACAGATTCCCCTTTGTTTCGCGGATTTTTCGGAGGATCATGTGCACGCTGGGCGCCATCGTCCCGTCAACTTTTGCTCAAATTTGCAGGACAGCGCCGTCTTGACATTTTACTGCTAATTCCAGGTCCGCAGCTTCATCCTATATCCCTATCTCAGTTTATAAGTGAATCTTTCTCACTTTCTATGTATTCCTAGCTTAATCATTCTATCTACATTCTTTACAAAAGAGGGTAGCCTTGCTGTCTTAACCCTTGAAACTCATATAGAATCCAATCTTGCATTGTGTGGAATTGGATCTTGTGGGTTTCAACCCCTCTTTTGAATGTGAAGTCCCTCCTAAGTGAAAACCATCAACCCTAGTGACTCTCCCTTCTCTCTCCTCGGAGTTGGGGAGGGGAGGACGAGTAGGGTTCGATTTTTCCGCTTTACAGGTATTTACATCAAAACTCAACACATTGTTAAGCTAGTTTACCGAGCGTATCTAGTTGCCATTATCTGCTAAGTATAAAGCATCTGGCGTTTGAAACCCTGAAACCCTAAGGACTCTTTATTAGTTTTTTTTTTTTTGAAATCTTCAAATGGCGCCCAAGAGCCAAGATCCCATAGTTGTCAAGAATGTAGAGAAGCCCTCACTAAAATACTCTTTGACTCCCAAAGTCACTTCTGAACCAGATGACAAAACCGCCTTTTCACTCATCTCGGACAGAGTGTTGTTAGTCGAAGATGTGAGATTCTTCACCAAATGTCATGTTGAAGAACTCGGTCATGTTGAAATTAGAGACACTTATGATGAGCTATGTACTGATGGTATATTGAACAACAAGTATGAGCACATCAAGATCAAGGGATTAATTGAAGCCCTAACCTATCCTCATGTGTTCAAACCCCAGTGGGTCAAGTTTGTTCTAAGCAGAGTTCACGATGATTTCATGTGGCTAGAAGAACAACCATTTAAGATTACCAACAAATTCATTCATCTGATTACCGGTTACCCTATTTATGATCATGCCCGAGCCCAGAAGATGATATCACAAAAGGAATTGATCAGTTTAATCAGAGTGGAATCTGATTGCAGAGGATTGAAACTGAATAATGTCACTGATGAAGAACTAAAATTTTCCATTAGAGTTACGGGCTACTATTTCTTCCAATCGGCAAGGGAAAATAGTGTTTCTTGTGCAGTAGTAGACTTGGCTTACAAAATTGCGAAAAAGGGAATGCAAATTGACCTATGCGAAGTATTGCTGAAGAACCTATTTGAAAGTCTGAACACCATCAGGAAGCTGAAGAAGAACAACTCGGCTAATACTCTAAAGTTTGGATCACTACTGGTATGCATGTTTTTCTACTTTGAAAAATTCTTTCCATCAGTCGGTAAAGTTGTTTGGGAGCTACACTGACCTATCACTCATCAGATTAATGACTTTATTCAGAAGTTAGGTGATAATTTCAATGATATCATGGATGATTACTTCAATAAATTTCAAGAGAAAATGCATAACAGATATAGGATTCCACCCCAGCTAGTAGAGAAATACAAAAATGATATATGTTTTGAAGTTGACACCGATTACTATTATGTGAATGCTGTGGAATCGAGGACTCAATCTTTGTCACCAATGGGTTATGAGATTGATTTTTGTACCTCTTATTTCAACTTTTGACATATGAGCTCACTACCAAGATGATAGAAGAGGTACAAAAAGCTATAGCTATTGACAAAGTTAAACTTGTCAAATTTATTGCTAAGTTGACTCCTCAACTCAAGCACATTCATTATTTATTTCAGAAACTCTGCACATTTTTTTTATTCATTAAAGACATTGAGAATAAAATAGAGGCAATTGAGAAAGAGATCACCGATCTCTCAAATAAGTTGACCACCGAGCCAAATTCAGTTCAGAATTTTTATACAAAGCTTCAACAGCTCATGGCTCAACAATTAGACTTAAGAAATGACGAACACAAGATCAGGATGGACATAATGACACTTTAGACATTATTCCTTCCTCATCTTTCATCAATCCAAGAACAGATCAACTGAGCCACATACTTATCTACTACTCAAGAGGGAAGCACTCTAGATGGCTTAATATCACTATTGGTTGATATTCAAGCACAAAATTATTTAATGAGTAGTGCAAAGGATGCACTCTCTGTCGCTCTCACCGACGCCCAGACCAAGTACAAATCCATTTTTGACTAGTTACTGCCCCTGAATGGAAATTAAGTTTTTGATGTTTGTCAAAAAGGGGGAGTGATACTATATTTGGGAAGTAATATGTTACAGTACTAGGGGAATAATACAGTATTAATACAGTTTTGAGAGAATGATATAGTATTCGGAGTATAGTATACAGGGGGAGTATACCGAGTAGAATAAGCAGAGTATCAAGAACAGTGTACAAGACAATAAGCATAGAACAAGAATAGATCATCAAGCATGCAAAAATTAGAGTTATGTACAATATATTGATAAGGGGAGTATATCTGATATATTATTTTATTGACTATTGTATATACTGTCAGTATAGTCAAATTTTGCAAGTATATAGATTATTGTGTTATAACTTTGAAAGTAGTTTTTGTCAAACATCTCAACTAATGTCAAAAGGGGAGATTGTTACTACTTATCAGATTGCCATTAGTTTTATGTCAAAGTTATACTATATACTCTAGTCAGTTATCTATTACCAAAATATTCAGTTGGTATGTACAGTCTAGTCGGTTACAGAAGAAAGCAGTCACAGAACGCAGTATACACTGAGCTGTCTACCGAGTATCTTTACAAGTCTACCGAGCAGCAAAGATGACACACTGAGTTGATTTACACTGAGTGAAACGTGTTACCAGATTCATTGAACCTGAACATGCATATGAAAACATGTTACAAGATCGAGGCACATCTAACCGTTATCACATTGGAAATTGCACTTAAAGATTGTGTATATTTTGAGGTTATCTAACCAATGAAATATTTTGCATGGTTATTCATTCAATAAATCGTGTTTGTAAGATCAAAGCAATGAATTGTATCACTGTCATAAGAGATCTATTTATACAACATGAGTTTGAAGAGTTAAAGGTGTGTGCATGAGTGTAAGAAGACTGTTACAGAGACATAGAGGTCACCGAGAAGGTTTTCAGAGAACAGTCAAAGAACAGAGTAAATAGAAGGGTTTACCAAGTTACTATATGGGTTACCGAGGTATGCTATAAGCAAGGTAATCTATTCTGAGCACATATAATTTGCTATAACATTCCAGATGTAAAGTTGCAGATATTTGTAATAATTTTATTGTAATATTTTGAAGTTGTGAGAGAAACCTTTAATAGGGTAAAAGACTCTAATCAAGTCTATAAATTGTAAAAGCCTCTAACTAGGTGTAGCATTTAGATGAAGTGTTGTAAAATCCTTTAGCAAGGTAGATCTAACAAATCTTGTTACTCCTAATAGGGTATGCTATCAAAAATAGCTAAACATGTAGCTCTAACTGAGCACTCTTTATTATTGCAGTAGTGAAGTTGTGGGTGCCATCCCCACCATAGTTTTTCTCTCTAACCAAAAGTTTCTGTGTAATCAAAATATATGTGTTATGAAGTGAATCATGCATGATTGTTATCTATTTGTTTTAGTTTTATATTATGTTACTGCACTATTCAGTTTATGCATAACAATAAAGATATTGTTGAAGAAATGTTTTGAAGTACTGATTCACCCCTCCCCTCTCAGTACATTAGCTTTCCATATTGGGCCTAACACATTACCAAATCTTACATAGCCTCCATCATAATCTTCTAACATAACAAACTTGTGTTTATCACCTGTCATATGATGTGAGCATCCACTATCTATGATCCAAGAATCATTAGTATTTATGTGAGATATTATGGCTTTTTCTTCATACCTTTCTTCATCTGATCCATCTTTGATAGCCACATAAACTACTTCCTCTGTATTAGTTTCATCTAATTTATCATCGTTGGATTTCTCATCAGCTATTAAGCATGTCTTTCTATCTCGTCTTCTGAAGTCTCGGTGTCCTTTGTAATGATTATCTTTCTGTCTGTCATCTCGGTAATCTCTCTTTTCAGCAGAATGTTTGTCAGGATAGTTAGAAGCCATATGTCCTATTTTATCACAATTGAAACATTTCAAAGGTAGTTTTTCTTTATACTTACCTTTGCCTCTCGGTAACCTTCTGGCTAATAGTGCTTCAAACTCTTCCTGCTTTCTGATTTCTTCATACAGTTTGTGTACTTCTTCCATGTTCTTACAAAATCTTTCACTTGCTCCACTATGATCTCCTTCAGAGTACTTATACTTTCTTTCATTGTAATCATTAGATTCATCAAGATGAAAAGAACTAAATGTAGATTCAACTTTATTTATCGATGACCCACTGTTATCAAAGTTACTTAACTCAAATGCATGTAGCTCACCAATAGTAGCATCTAAAGAAACTGGCATATTAGGTACAAACCTCAGTTCATTGATTGTAGAGACTCGGATTGCATAAGCTGGTAGAAGGGTTCTTAACAAATTTCTTGTTATATCCTTTTCTTCAATAGTTCCACCCGCTCCTTTGATTTGATTGACAATCTCCTTTAGTCTTGTACTGTACTAGGTTATGTTCTCACCTTCATTCATCCTCATAGATTCAAGTTGTCCTCTTAGAATATCCACTTTTGCTCTTTGAACATGTTCATCACCACCATATACAGATATGAGCTTGTCCCACATTGCCTTTGCATCATTGCAGCCTTCTAGATCATTAAACTCTGAATCGGTCAATACAGATGTTATTTCAATCATTGCTTGGATATGTTCTTGCTTTGCCTTGATCTCTTCCATTATCAATGGATAGGTGCTTGGTGTGATGAAATCATTCTCCAGATAGTATACAACATATTCTCCATTTCTTGATAGGTTCAGCTTCATCCTTTTCTGCCATGTAGAGAAACTTGACTTG
Organism: Cryptomeria japonica; assembly: GCF_030272615.1. Taxonomy (NCBI): domain Eukaryota; kingdom Viridiplantae; phylum Streptophyta; class Pinopsida; order Cupressales; family Cupressaceae; genus Cryptomeria; species Cryptomeria japonica. Next base: position 32,453,421 of record NC_081408.1, on the reverse strand, counting down.
TTCAGCTTCAGTGCATCCCTCTTATACATCTTTAGATCTTTAACTCAAGTGCCTTTAAAATTTTCTTCTGGAGTCCAAAGCTCTGATACCAATTGATAGTTCTGATACTTAATATAAGTATAGATCCAATAGCCAACAAGATGAGAGGGGGGAGTGAATCATACAAACTTAATCTTCCATAAAACATCAGATTCAACCTCGGTAACATATACTTCAGTAATATAACCAAAACTGCTAAACATGCAAACTCAAAAGCATATAAACATCATAAACCTCATAACACTAGATTTAACATGGAAACTCAAATAGGCAAAAACCACTATGGGATTTCGGACCCATTAAGAAATATACTCTTCTAGAGTATGCTCGGTTAAAAGAAGATCCTGTTAAAGATTACAAACACATTGCTAGATGTGACCCGGTTAAGGGATTTCCCTCAGATCTGTTAGGATCTTCACCTTATTAGAAGTGACCTTGTTAAAGGATTTCAAACACTCAATCAGAATGTCACCTTGATAGAGGGTTTTACAAATAAGACTTTTAAGTCCACTCGATTAAGATATTTTCTGTCACTTTCACAAAATAACAGTAATAAACATCTATCTGCAACTTCACATCTAAAATGCTAAAGCAGATTCTTATTTGCTCAATACAATCTAGACATAGAACTAATCTTGTCCATCTGCTGGGCTTCTATACTCTATTATTTAAATAGTTCTTCAAGCTTCTGTGCTCAGTAATCACTATGTAGCATCCCTATGCATACATTTGCCCGCATACATTGTTTATCAACAACTCCCTATTTATAAACAATTAGCTAACCACTTAATCTCTTTGATCACACTTGCCATGATCAATCATAGCCATCAAATCTTCAAACTTGTCCAGGTTCAATGTATCCTTCAACCTGAAAAATGTTTTACCCTACCTTGGAACTTGCATACATTTCTTGGAACTTGTGCTAGGGTAATGTGGTTCAATCTACAATGTAGATCTTCATGCCGATTTTCCTTTGCCATAGATTCTTTAACAAACTTTATGCACAACATACCAATCATTTAATCAGTTCCAGCTCATCAGCTTCCTTCATTAAATAACACATGTAACCGTTTAATGTATTCTGTTACAACTCGGTTACAACTCGGTAACAACTCAGTGAATACTAAACTTTACTCGGTAGACATTCCGCCTTTATTAACCGATAGCGATAACCTTAGGGTTTACCGACTAGGTTCCTTAGGGTTTATCGACTAGGTTCTTTTCTCGGTAACATAGTATCTTACAATTTACAACATATGTATGATGTTAAAACAATCTAAACATCATGATCTCATCATTGTCTGACTTAGTAATAGTTGCCCATTGAATACCTTATTCATCCCCTTATTCATCATATTCTTTCTGTGTCTTTTACAAACATCTTTATACTCATCAAATCATACTTCTCAAGCTATGGCAACATCATACTGAATTAGAAAATCAATTTCTTGACATCAATGACAAAATAATAATATTAAGACAGTAAACATCCTTAATTAGTTATATCCATAATCATCAACAACCTTCTCAATATCCTTATTGAAACACCAACAATATCCTATGGTCTGTTATAATGCAAAATGCCAATAGCGTCATCATTTTCAGAAAATGATAAGCAATGAGGAGCTATGAGGTGTCCTACCATATTTTGGAATTGATCTATATCCAAATCTTTTGAAACTGTTATAATGCCAAATGCCAACAATGTCAATATATCCAAATCTTTTGAAAATGTGCTATTGACTGCTTCCTCGTCAGCAGTGGTAAATCCAAAAGTGTGGAATATAGGAGCATCTTCTTCCTCCATTTGTTGTTTCTTTCTAAGTTTCTCGTGTTGGGCTTTAGTCCAAACTGGTATGTAATTATTTCAATGCTGTTGAAATTTCTAAAGGACAAATTCAATAGGTGATTATTGGTTTAGGAAGATATGCTTTGTTGATCTAACCACTATTGTTTGTTCATTGGGATAATGTGTCTCTTTGTTGAAAAGAACGTCTTTGTAAAGTTTCACCATAAAATTCTATGCTGCAGCCACGTAAGTAGTGATGAAAACGGTGTAGAAATTTCCTATGTTTCAATAAGATCTTGCGATTGATATACAAAAATCTTATCCTTTTCTGAGTAGCTTTGTAATTGGGTTTTCTTTTCTTAAGGTGATACTTAAGAGTCATATAAGCATTTGACAATTTACAAGTTTATTTGATTGCAATGTTGGTGCAATTTTGGTTTTGATATGACCTAGGTTCAAAATAGGAAAGATATATCCAAGATTAGGAACCTAGTATAGATTTGATCAAGCTTTGTGATAGAGGATTTGATTATCCTGATGATAAACTTGACAAAGATGTTGATTTATTTGCACTTAAGATGGTTGAATCGATAGCTTATTAAATGTTTGATGTTTATAGAACCTTTTGAGTATAACCTGTTGGATTAGTAACCTAGTTGTTTGAGCTAGTTTGAAAATACGTGATGGTTTAGAGACAAACCTACTTCAAGAATTATTTTGATATTGATGTTTTGATATTTTGATTTTGATCTGGCATTTCAAGTGTTGGAGGAAAGTTTTTGTATTCCTCTTTTCAATCTATCTTTTTCAGAATTTTGTTGGATTTTTGCTCACTTGTAGATGATAATTTTCTTCAATTTTTGAACATTTGGAACATGTTACAGACATTGAAGACACAATGTTTAATAAACAAAATGTACAGGCAATTACAAATCCCTATGGCAAGCTGAGACAATAGTTGTTTAATCTCACATGTGGTTTCCCCCGAGGCTACGCTATTCAAAGCAGATATTTAGATGCTTGACCCCACTGGCTCCACCCTCAAAACTCACTTCTTCGGGGCAGCCAAACACCAGTTTCCATGAAAACTCCCCATGCCAAACTTTATATCTCTACTAAGAACCGTATGTATGTGAGCCACTTCAGAGGTCCGACCTCTTGTGCCAACAACTAGAAGGATTTTGGCAACTAGTACAAGTGGTTTTTAGTAAAGGCTTCTGGTCATGTGGCCATATATGCGACACTTTCAGGTCTATAAATACAGAAGGTTCCCAGCCTATAGAGGTTACGCTCCATAGGGTTTATGGGGAAACATAGTGTCGGTATGAACGTATCAGCACATGTTGTTTGAGACTTTCATCACAAACACAATTTATTTATAGTGGATTGGAAGGACTCGGTATTAGCCCATTTCCACTTTGGGTCGTTCCCCTCTCACTGGCCCCCTCAAGGCAGCTTGAGAAGGCAGGCCCTCTAAAGGATTTAATTGCTTGAAAGTAAAGAATGTGTAAAAGAGTGGGTTTGACTTTTTGGTCACCTAATTAAGGGGAGAGCATATACTTACCACTTTCGAGACACAAAATACAAGCGTTCTTTTCATCCTTTTCAAAGCAAATATTGGCTAAGTCCTATTTGGAGATGTTTCTCCAACAAGCATGATGTTCATTTTAGCCTTTTTTATAAGTCTATGTGTAACATTTTTTTTTTTTTAGAGAAAATACTAAAAATGCAAGTTGCATGTTGTCAATTCATTCTCTTAGTTAAACTAGATGAACAAGATATGATTTATTACTTCCCAAATGAAGACTTTTAATTAACTAAATTATGGAATGCATAAAATTTGCCTTAAATGCTATCCTGCACATGCACGTTAGTAATCTGAAAAATCTGATTTCTTGGACATTCGGACCTGCAAGAAAATTTTGTCAGTTTTATGAACAGAAGCGCTAATCTAACATATGCACTATCTTTTTTCTCAAAAGCGCTAACCTGCAGATCATAAGTGCTAACCTAGAATACAAAAGCACTGCTTTATGGATACAAAAGCGCGATTTCTTTGACATATGTGCTAACCAAGGGCACAAATGTGTGAACTTGTAATGCAAATGTGTAGATTCTAAGACAAAAGCACTAACCTAGAATGCTCATGCACTAACCTATGTTGCAAATATGCTAACATAAAAGGAAAATGCGCTAACCTACAGAACAAATGCGCTATCAGAATTCACACATGCATGAATCTGCATTACAAATGCGTTAATTTAACTATTTGTGATATTTTTAAAAGTATATACGAGGCTTATGAGACCCACGGTGGGCGTGAAAATGTGTGAGCTTGAATTTCATCCTTAGAATGTTACCTATAATAAGTTAGTTTCACAAAATATAAATGGAAATGCATACAGGAAATCCAAATTCCACCATTGAAACTACATGAAATACATACTAAAATAAAACATTATTTTACCTTCATTATTTATGTCTCATTGTGTCCTAACTCCACTGTTCTTGGTTGCAGATGGTGTGCTCTCAGACAATGCACTATTGGATTCTAAGATGGCATATGAAGAATGGACTAATAACTTTTAGTTAACTGATGCTATGATATGCAAATGCTACATGATTATACTAAATGATTATGCTAAATGATATTATATGATAATTGCTATTTGCTTCAAAACTAAAACTCATAGATGCATATGATTAGCTTGCAAAATGAACTTGAAGTCTCTTGAAGTCTAACTCTCTCAACTGAAGCTCTTGATTTTATAGACTTTGAGAGGAAGAGATGATGTGGCTTAGATCAACGGTCATGATCAGATCTACAAATTTGGATGGCTGTGAGCAAAGGTGAAGGTTGAGAGAAAGGGGGAAGGAGAAGATAAGTTTCACTCATCTCACCTTGACTGGGTTGTTGACTGAGGGAATCTAGGGATGGTTGGAGAAGATTTAGGCATGACAGGACAAGTGGACTCAAGTCCTTCCTAAGATGTAGGGGGTGTTGGAGAGAATATAGGAAATGGTTATGAAATATGTGTACGTACACAATTTTCATTAAATTTGGAGGTTGGAGATAAATGATGAATTAATATTTAAGAAATATTAATTTTCTTAGCCACATGTTTGATGAGTTGGCAAAGGGAAGATGAAGTGGAGATGGAGGGTGAGTTGGATACGAAAGATTAAATAATTTAGGAATTATTTAATATTTGAGACTATAGGATAGCAGAATAACTATTAAATATTAGATATTTAATTTATTGGAGGAGATAATTAAATATTAGATATTTAATTATTTGGAGAAGATAATTAAATATTAGATATTTAATTAATTAGAAGAATAGGATAAATGAATTAATTAATAAAATATTAATTAATAGAAAGACATGAAAATGAATTAAATAAATTAATCTTTTCAAATTAACTATTTAATAGAAGAATAATTATTAAATAAATATAAAATATTTATTTAATTTCTCATAGCCAATTTTTATGTGTATACAGATATCATCCAACGTTCTCCGCCAGTGCTCTAGTTTGCCCAGCTTATGCTGGACAACTATACTTGTATACCCATAAGCATATGTTTGACCAACTGGCCTATCCCTATCTACAAGTGGTCTCGAAACATGAATGTGCTCCCAGGCCCACACCTATAGTAATGTCACCCCCATAGACAAACTATTGTATCCTAGATACACCACCTGGTGAAGCTCTCTGTAAAGGTGGGCTAACATACATGAGCCCCATGCAAACCTACACCCTTGTGGACACTTTGAAATCAAACTTTTATGTTTATATGGACACTTTAAAATCGACTTGAAACAACGAAGCATCAAATCAAGACCCATATCGCAAGCAACATCAAAGATCCATATCGAAAATCAAAGACCCATATCGAAAATCAAAGACCCATATTGCTAGCAGCAGCAAAGATCCATATCGACAATCAATCCATATCCATATCAACAATCAATCTAGATCCATATCAAAAATCAAAGACCCATATCAAAAATCCAAGACCCATATCAAACACAAATCCAAGGACCCATATTGAAAGCAACATCAAAGACCCATATTGATAATCAAAGATCCATAATGCAAGCATCATATCAAAAGTAATAGCAAAGATCCATATCGCAAGAATCATATCACAAGCATCTAATCAGGAATCATATCGGAAGTCAAGAATCAAAACTCATATCGGACATCAAATTCATATCGCAAGGAAAAAAGGACATATCCACCTTAAAAGAAAATCAGGATCCTCATCAAAACAATCAATCAACTTGGCACTCCATATCGAAAGCAATTTCAACAGACTCCAAAAACAGACATCATCACAGTAGGAAAAACATTGGCTCACGACCCATCTCATAATCACTTCTAAATTAGCCTAATCCATCTCCTAAATATTGTCACATCCCTAAGCAAAGGGAAGTCACTTCTCAAATCCTCAAAGTCTTCCAAACCATTAAAAGCTCTTACATAACCATTAATGGTTAAACTCAACCTTCTTGCATGATTAGAGACTTTCTCTCTAACTCAACCCTCATCTAACCCAAGGGTCTCATCAAGCATTGATGGCTTTAACCTAGGTTATCCCTTTAACCCTTGCACAAGAGTTTATCCCTTGGATAAAAGCTTTATCCAATGGATGACCCTAACCTAACCTTAACCCTTACCTCCTAAGGTAACCTTCATGTCTCCTCAAGCATTAAATGATTCTTACATCTCCTCTCAAGCAACCTCTTATTGACAATTGTCACCATTTAATTGGTGAGAATTGTGAATATGAATTGATTAACTTTCAACCCTGGCCCTTGCTAAGATTATTCAATCTCAACCATCCATTGCCCTATTTTCCCTATAAATAGAGTTCTCATTCTCTTATTTTTAGAAGAATCCAAGTTTCATGCATCTAACTTATAGTCATTTTACTAAGCATCAAGCCTCTCTTTGTTAAAACACATTAAACATTTGGAAACATTTTAATATCATAGCATATCCATGTTAGACTAGTATATATTGTTAGGATAGGATTAATAATCTTTATCATAGCATCATATTCATACTAGTTTAAATTATTCTAATTTTAATATTATACATTTTGTAGGAATGCATTCATACTTATTAGCAAACATAACTCGTTCTTGGAGTTGTCATTCCTAAGTCACTTTGCTCAGTGATCTGAGAGAAAAGACATTGACTTCAGGGATCCTATGAGATAGAAAACAATGGAACACCCCTTGGGAAGTTGAGCTATTCAATACAACTCCTGTAACTTGCACCAAGAGTCCCATTAGTGTGTGGACACTTTGAAATCAGAATTTTATGTTTATGTAACCCATATTTCCCGCACATAGTAACATATCACTTTTTCACTTTTGTTCTCTAACAATTACAATAGATTAAATCTCCTAACCAGTTAGGTCATGAGAGATCTTAATCTTGTAAATCCCCTAACAAGGTAGCTCTCAAAAATAGTGGTAAATCCTCTCACGAGGTTGATCCTAATAGGTTATTAAGCTCTTAACGAGGCTGCACATCCAAATCCCTTAACCGGGTGACTCCTAATAGGGCTAAGCTCCTAACAGGGCGTACTTCAAAAGAGTACAAATATTTGTGGGTACTAACTCCCACCATGGTTTTCCCTATTTGGGTTTCCCTGTCAAAATATGGTGTTCATGTGTGGAATGATTTTCATGTGATGTTATTGATTATCTTTAGTTTATTCATTATTTCTCAATACATCGGTTATAGCAATTTATCAGAGATTACCGGTACTATTTAATGAATTGGAATATGCAGTAAATGAAGTTTGATTTGGGTTTAAAGTTTTAAATTGGTATTAATACTAATTCATCCCCCTCTCAATATTAGCCATATCCTCATAGGATTAACAAACATATCTTGGAAGACTGTTGAATGGGTCTTGCTAGGGTTTTTGTAATTTTTTTTTTGAAACCCTCATTTTACTTATTGCTGTGAGCATCTTTCTTTTATCTCTGATCTCTATCATGCACAATGAACATGCCACTATAAATTGATTCCATTACTTTGTGTGTGGATTGTGACTGCACTTGTGCATTTTTACTATCTAGTAGTATTGCCACAGGTTCATTAGCTGGGATTTCTATGTAACTTAAATCCTTTGAGATTGCTCTCTGCACTAAACAACCTTTATACTGCTTCTCTCTGGACTAAACAACCTTAATACTACTATAAAGACAATATTATCCATCTTCTAGAACTACCCATCAAATCCTCTTGTGCTACAACTTCAAAAGACCCCCTTGGCTGCTTTGATGTTCATTGTTTTTAGTCATTATTTGTGAAGCAATGATTGTGGTTCTGATCTTTTGAACCTTGCTACTTAGTCTATTGTCTTGTGACTATGTTTTGGCCATTATACCCTAGCCTATTTCCACTGATCCTCAATGTCATAACATTGTAAAAACAAAATAGTAGTCATGATTGATTTCCTCTTTGCTTCTCTAGATGTATATGAGGCATCAAATTATCATTCTGAAGACCCTACATGGTGTTTTGATCATTTGATATTGATACTTGCATTCATTGTTTTATTGATCCTCATGACTGAGATTGGATTTGTGAACCATGGATACTTTTGATAGTAATGAGCACTGTTTTTTGCTGTATATTCAATGACAAGCCTTGATATTGAGTTTGATTATGCTATAAAAGCTTATGATTTGTCATTAAATTATGGTATTGACTACAAATAATCTCTTAATGATGAAGTTCTAGCTCTTTACATGATCTTTTGATTTCATATTAATACTCTCCTAGATTTTCCAATGTGGACTACCTTATTAGATTTAATAAGGTTCATACTATGATAGGAAATTACCCACTTGTTCTTATACTTGAAATTATTTGATTATGGATTATTTATCTGACCTTCTTCATGGCTAGGACTAAAGTGTCTCACTATGTATTAATTATGACCTTGTGCATTTGGTGCACTATGTCTTAACAGTCTTCACGTGTAGAGGCTCTAATGACTGCTTTACTATCATATTTTTCAAGGGACTTGTAGAGTCTCCTTTCTTGACTATCCCCATAGTGTTTGGGCTTTGTAACTTATGACAGTGACCATTTGATGGGACTACTATTAGGTCTGCCCTAATGAATGGAGCACTGTGACTTAATAGTATCCTTTCTTTGATTTGAAGGATGCTATGAGCCTATAGCTTTGCATGAATTGATAATTTATTAAGTGATGAATGTATAACATGAAAGACTCCTCTTTTACTAGAGTTTGGTAATCAATGACTACCAAAACCCTGTTAGGCTGCTCTTTCTAAACTCAAACATTGTCTTCATGGTGTATAAACACGCATCTTAACTGTATTTGAGAACTACATGATCTTGATTTCTTAGTGTGGCCATGACTTATAATATATGATTTATGATGTATGCCTGGCTTTTGGCTTCGTGAACTACTTTTATATGTAATGAAGCTCTGTCAAGCAAGCACTCATATCTTATAACCATGAATGCTGGTATTCAGTTCTCTTATTGTTCATTGCATGAACTTTGATCTTAATACAACGAGCTAGAGACTGAATTTTGGATGGCTAAAGATGCTCTTATAGCTATTACATGGCTTACATTTCTATGTGCTGACCTGAAACTTTTCATGTTAGTCTTATTGTATCAAAATAAATCCATGCACATACTTATCCCTATCAAGAATGTTACTTTCCAATATAGCTAGAAGATTCATTTGTGTGATAGCTTCAACAATGAAGATTACATTTTATTATTCAGGAATACAAAATCTACCTTGTAATTGATCAATTTATGTTTTGGTTGTATTGTTATTTAAGGTTGAACATTGTGCTTCTTTGTCAGATAGTGTTGAGGTGTTATCACCGTCAAAACATTTTTTTTCTCTAAGTGTCTTTTGTGCTCTTTGAAGTATGGTGGAGTTTTTATAGTTTCATTTTAACAAAGTTATTTCTCTTTTACAGCCCTTTGTACTAAGCCAACTACTATTTCTTGTGATTGTGGTAGTCTGATTTGGAGGCTATAAAATATGTTACTTGGCTGAGATTATCATCTTTGAATGCTAAAATATATCATTCAATAGTTCCTCATGATTCCTTTGATAACATCTATGACTTTTCTTCTCTATTAGAAGCTACATTCACTGAGAAAATCACACACACGTGTTATGATGCTCTTTATATTAAGGTCTGCCATAGTTTTAATAGTTTTGCATTTACTATCATGTGATGCTCTTGACTGTTATCTTTGAAGATCCAAGGCCTAGAAAGTCATAAAGCCTCAAAGAAAGGACTATCATCATTTGTATGTGGCATCGTTGAAACCTTGCCATACTGATTTAATACAGTCTCCATCCTTTATGGTAATTGTTACTTATTGTACAAATCCTTGACTATTCATTAAGTTGATGAGATGCACTGTCATTAATACAAGGTGATAACTGTCATATATTAGACTAGTATTTTGTACCTTTCATTGCCTCTATCTCATGACTGTGTGGGACACATCTAGTAGTCGACTGCATTATCATCTTTATTGGATTTGAGGAAAAAATCAACTCTACAGCTCCCAAAGATCACTTGCATGCAAACTTGTCACAGAAGGAGAGAAGCAAAAAGGCTATGGAGGTCAGAATTCAGAGATCCAGAAAAGAGGAGTGATATTGATTATGCAACAAGAATGCAATTCAATAATTACAATTGTTATGAAAATACAAAGAGATAATCCTTATAAAAGGATACTCGAAACCCTAAAGGTGAAAACCCTAAAGAATTATAAGATTCCTAAGTTTAGCTTAAGCATAGAGTATAATAGGCTAATAATTAAATAAATAATTATTAGCTAATAAAAGATTACTCTAACACCCCCCTTAAGATGAACCTAGGGAGTAGCTAAAAAATATGTAAAAAAATGCATGAAAACAACAATGGGTCTTGACAACTAGGCCTGATGAGGTACCCAAGTACAAATAAATCTCTATAAAGTGGAGAAAAAATGAGAAAACCCCGTGGGAACAAAACTCCTCTCCAAGAAGAGATGAAAGCTCAAGTGAAAGACTAAGAAGCCTCCAAACAAGAGTGTTCCAGAAGATAGGAACAAAAAGAAGAGCATGAAGAACACCATTGAAGTATGAAATAGTTGCAAACACTGTTGAAGAGTAACTGCTGATCTGAAGAACCTCCACTGAAATAGAACATGACCAGGTAGAGAAGACTGTAATCTGCATGAGTGTCCTCAAATGACACTACTTGAATTAGATGGAAAACAAAGGCAAACAACTGAACTCAAAGATACATATGTCATGAAACACCAAAGCTTGAAGAGCTGATCAATCGAACCAAGGAAGCATTAGAACAACAGGACAAACTTCCCCATAATGCTAAAAAGGGAGAGGGAAAGGTACACTAAAAAGAATGGCCAACAATAACTACATGACAAAGAACCAAGAACATAGAAGGTGCAGAGAAGGTACATAGTGTCATGGAAGGAACACTCCGTGACAAAGGTAGATGGAAAAAAAGGCAAACATCAACCCCCCATGACACTTTATAAGTAGTGCATGTACAATAAGACACAAGATGTGCAAGATCCCAAGTATACAATGCATGATGACATTTTATTTTAGTGCGTTTATATAAATAAAATGCTACAATGATCAGAAGAGACAGAGGACTGGAAATAGAAAGAACAACCAAAGATGAGACATCCTACTCAAAGAAAGAGATCCCAAGACTTGAAACATCCAAGATATTCACCAAAGTGCTGAAAAACAAAAAATTGAATAAAATATACCTGTAGAAAAATCTATAAATAAAACTCATATGAATGGAAAGAACACAAAACACGTTTTTCAATGATATAAAGTTTTCAAAAAATGGAGTTCGGATGCTTAAGTTATGTCTCCCAGAGTGCAAAAATGAACCTTTGGTTTTGATAGTAAGAAATTCCATCAAAAAAGAAAAATCAAAAGTTCAAACCTCCATATCTAGATAGAGCTCGGAAAGAGATTTCTGACGATTTAAGATTTGTCAAAAAATGCCTCCGTATGACCAAGTTACGACCAAAAGAATAAAAACCCTCTTGTAGGGCATAAAAAGGGAAAAAAAAAAAAATTATTTATTTTTTTTGACGAATTTTTTTTGACGCATTTGCATGTATAGACGTACGGATTTTTCATGCCTCGAAAAATGTGCCAATAAAAAATCATGTTCCAGATGCCCCTGTCACCAAAACTAGGTAAATTATATATTAAAATTCATGGAATCAGCCTTCTGAATCCAAACGTGAGGTCCTTTTGGCACCACAGTGTACCCAAAAAATCAATTACCCCAAAAATTTAAAAAAACAACTGCACAAACCCCTGAACACACAGATCTGAAGAACAAGGCCCAAAATCTCTCATGAAGAGAAAAAAGGCATGCAAATCTGGAGCTCTGATACCATATTGAAGTTGAGAAAATATAACTTTAGAGATCCCAAGAACACCTACAAGAAAAATTGTCACAAAAGGAGAGAAGAAGAAAAAACTATGGAGGCTAGAATTCAGAGATCCAGAAAAGAGGAGTCATATTGATTGTGCAACAAGAATGCAATTCAATAATTATAGTTGTTATGAAAATACAAAGAGAGAATCCTTATAAAAGGACACCTGAAACCCTAAAGGTGAAAACCCTAAAGAATTATAAGATTCCTAAGTTTAGCTTAAGCATAGAGTATAATAGACTAATAATTAAATAAATAATTATTAGCTAATAAAAGATTACTCTAACAATCTTTATTAGCACTATCTCCTTAGTGATTACTGCCCTTTTTTTCAAGAGATTTCTTCATGTTTTTAGAGGTTTTCATCAGGTTCAATCTGTATTTTTGTTTTGTATAATCAACTAGGGTTTGATAACTTATGATGCTTCTTGTGATGTATATATGAGATTGACACTTATTACTATGAGACAGTCTTAACAATTAATTGCCTTGAATATTGCTCTTCACCAATGGATGTAGAGTTCTGTTTATTGCTGATGAAAACTAAGAAACCCTAGTCCTTCTAAGAACTCACATACTATTTTTATTCACATGATGGCTCTAGTTGCTTGTTGACTAGTGAGTGCTATCAAGTTCATGTTGTATATACTGCCATTGGATGGTAGTTGGTACTACCATTGAGTGACAATATATGGGATCATGGCTTGATTTACTCACTATTTAATAACTGGTTAGTGTCACCTTGTGAGTGATGACATGTATACTGAGCTCAACCCTTGTGGGAGCCCATTTTAACCGGCATACTTGATAGATATAAAATAAAAAACCTGCATCTACACATGAGACAAACAAGTTAGATAAAACATGATACTTGCTGCTATCTCATGACACCTTATCTACATTGATTCCTTCTTTTTGAATATGATGTAGCATTGTATGTATGTAGGAGTGAGACAAGTAAGCCAAAGCTCTAACAAATCTTTTCTCTCAACTTTCAGGTCATCTCTTGGAGTGGATAGCAGAGCACTTGGATCAATAGGACTGATTAGAAGACCTCTAGAAGGAACTATCAACCTATTCAGGAAATGATGGGTTCCTTCTCTCCCTCTTTCATACCTTCTTCTTATTTTCTATATGTTTACTATTCTAGATCATGTAAATCTCTTTCAGCTATTCCCATGGCTTGTGTGGGATCTCATGAATAGTATAGCTTTATAAATAAATATGTATTTCATGCAATGTTGTATCTATGTATGTTTTTTAATTTTAAACAATTGCATATCTGAAATAAAAACTTTGTATGACATACATGTTTATTTATGAAGCAATAAAAATTTGAATTTTTTTTTGTGTACCTTTTTTCAATTGCAATGTGTAAGGCTTGTAATAGGCCACCAAATTTAGTTGTAGCAAAATTCGGTAACATTTTTGGTGACCTCTCAGGTATGTTTTCTTGCTAAACAAATAGACCAATAGCCTTGAAGCATATCCATTGGGCATGAAGTCAAATATGTGCTCTTCCTTTTCTGAAAAATCCTCTTGAGTCTGTGTAAACTCTTCTATAGCTCAATAGTTTATAGCAAAACAACAACAAAACAAAAATAAAAGCAAACTACTATGGCTTTGCCTATAGTTGGGCGTGAAAACTATGCATCAACACTTCTTGGAAAACAAAACTGAACTAAAAACCTTTGAAACTGAACTAGAAAATAAAAACTGAAAAACCTATTTTATCCTAACCTAACCAAGATAGAAACTTGGTTATACAAAACCATTCACTGGTTTTGAGAAGTAACTACCCTTTCTTGACAAAATGCCATATTGTGCATGTGTTTGGGCGGCTACAAAGAGAATCAGTTTGAAGATATGCATTAGACAATACTGTATAAATTCTTTAAGAATGAGAAACAAATCTTCTACCTCTTTTAGTTGTTCATACTCACATCCCTTTGTAAATGAAGAGATGATTAGGATGCAAACCACTTCTACTATAAGCTCATGATAAGGATTTTTGGCCTTCGAACTTTCATGCTCAATTGCAAGCATGATTTGCAATGCTTCGTTGTCCTTTATTTTGGATAAGTGCCTAATAGGAAAGCCTTTTGAGAGTGTAGACTCTTGTGTCACACCTATTTCTCCTTGATCAATTATTTCATTGCTGCCTCGTACTGTAAAGGTTGGCTCACATATGTCTTGATCATCATCAACAAACAAAGGAAGCTCAACAAATAGATCAAAACAAATCATTTCTTGCTCTTGGGTTTGTTCTTCTAGATTGCTAACCACTTCTACCTCAAACAATAGATCTTCCTTATCATATTGAACATTATCCGTATGTGTTACCTATTCTGTCATAGGCGAAGATACCGTGGCTGGAGGTGCTTGGCTGAAACTAGGCACAAAAAGAATCTGATCTTTTTGAAATTGAACCTACAAGGCCTTCATTTGCTCATTTTTTGCTACTATCACCTTTTTAAGCCGCTCTTCATATTGCTTCCTTTGGTCCTCCATCTCCTACTTGCAAAGATAAATTTTATAGGCTAGCTCATTCTCTTCGATACTATCAACCTGCTGTCCATAAACTATGATATTTTCTTCTTGTGGTAGATCCTCATCATCTTCTTGCTAGTTCATATATACACAAAATAGGAATATTTTCCTGAACTTGTGGACCTTTTTTCTCATATGTGTCCTACATTGGATATTTAGAAACCATGGAATTATGATGCTCCTAATGGGCTTGACCTTGGATTTCTTTGGGGTAAGTGCAATGATTTTGAGATTGAGTTCATATCTTAGATTGGTAAGGAATCTGAAAAGGTTGGCAAGAACATGACCTCTCTCTAAAACTTTGTAAAAAGTCTTTCAACTCTTGGGTCTTCTGAGAAGGGGTCGATACAACAAAATCTTGAGGCGTTGTTTGATACTCTAAGGCTGGGATAGTAGTTATAATTGGGGTTGGTAATAGCATATTTGGCTATATTTCTAGAAGAATTGGCATAAGAGCTTTATAGCTAACTTTCTAGCCACAATTAAACTATTCTCTGCTCTAATAGCGACATTAAAAGCATCTGGCAAGGTAAAACCTCCCATAGACTGAATCATTATAGATATATTGCTATTAAGAGATCTCAAATAATATAAGAAAGCATGGTCATTGGTGGGTCTTACCGATGCCAAAATCCTGCTCCATGTCTTTTGGAAACGATCATTGAAATCCGACATGATCTCATGTTGTGCTCTCTTTATTGTTGGTAGTTGTTCAATCAATGATAAAATGTTGGATCTATCCTCAAAGCGTTCATTCAAAGTAGCTCCTAATTGATCCCAGGTTCTGATAGAAGCTACAGGTAGCTATCTAAAGTACTATAGTGCCTTTCTCTTGAATGACATGGTAAGCAATCTAATGGCAACATTCTCTTGTGTGATATAATGAGCTACACACAATGATGCGATATCTTTGATGTGATCTACTGCCATCATCTGGCCTTCACTAGTAAAATATGGTAAACTCTTTAATGCAACCGAAGGTAAATCATCATACTGTGTCAAAATCAAGGGGGTGCCTTGATCAAATGACATGAATGGCTAATTCCTTGGTGGATTTTGAGCTATTTGAATTAGTGCTAGTACCGTTGGTACATCTTTTGAAAGATGATAATATTTAACATCGAAACCAAGATCACAAAGTCACTAGGTATTTGTGCTGAAAACCTTTGAAAGGCTGAAAGCTGCTGTTCAATTCCCAAAACAACAATATGAACTAAGTTTGTTCCTGACTTGAGAATTAGTTTAGGGTCCCACCGGGCATGCCAAAAACTGTTGTCATGAATGATTGTACTTGATGTGCTAAGTGTGGGTGAACTCAAAATTGTGAAACATGGAAACTAATCTTGAATTGTGGGTGAACTTAGAATGAGAAACAAATCTCGAGTTGTGGGTGAACTCAGAATGAGAAATAGATCTCCAGGTTATGGACCGACTCCTTTTGAATACCTCATAAAACTACCCCTTTGCACATTACCAATACCCAAAACTTCATTCATAAAATAGAAGAATAAGCATAAGATCAAAGTACCATATTTGAATGTATTCTTCTTGTCCGTCTTTATCAAAATTAGATTCTCCATCAGTTGGCTCCAAAGTAGCTCACACAGGTCATACTCCTTATTCTCCTTAACCATCTAATATGCAGCATAAATTATAGTACCAGATATAGATTCTCCCGAATGGAGTAATAGACCTTGTATATGATAACCATAGAGGCAAACTTCACATCTAGCTTGATAATGTCATTGATAGTCATAGCCCTCTTGTCAAATTTAGAGCCAGTTGCATCGATAACCATTTGATTCTTCATAGACTGAAGCATGGGTAAACCACTTGAAGAGTTCAAACCTATTATAACATTAATTACTTCCTTTATAATCTTAAATGGCTTGCTTAACTACATGAATTCAGCTCAATACATACCAGACCCACTCATTCTCTTCAAACATGAGAAACCTAATGACCCAAACAAATTTCTTCTCCTCCAAAACCTTGAATTCATGCTTAAATCTAAGATTCTCTCCTAGAAGCTGATTGGAATATAGATTCAACATTTGAGAGCCTCCTAACTCCTCAATATTAGCATGAATATAAGCCCTAATGTCCTTGCCATGAAGAAATCCATACGGGATCGAAGAAAATGCACCTAGTGGGTCATCTTCTATAGATTTGAATGGATGATTTTTGAAATTGGGGAAGGATCTCTTCATAATATCAACAACTAAAGGAGTAGCCATTCTCAAAGATTTCAAATTAATAAGCTTCATACAAAAATACCTTTCTTTGTCAGAATAGGGCTTCACACGAAATCTCTTTCACGCTTCGATCACAAGGAAATTCATTTGCAGAGCTCACTCCTCTTTTCCTTAGAATGCAAAGTGATAAATGAGAATGTAAAGTTACCTTCTATTATTTGTACACTTAACTTTTTGATGTAATAAATGTACTTTCTCTAAACCTTCTCGAAACCCTATCTTCTAAGACTGCTCGACAAAAATTATTCTGTGGATCTTCAATATCACTCAATCTCTTTTGAAAATCCTTGCAAATGATCTACAATGCCCTAATGCAACTTTTGATAATCTGCCAAATGTCAGTACTAACTACTGGTAAGGGAGAATAGGATTTTATTGAAAACTCCCCTAGGCTAGAAGCCTTAAATTAATTCTCGGAGGAATTTCTAGCACCGGGTTTAGGTGTGGACCCATTTCCTACATCAATATCACTCTTCTTCACCCATGTCTTCTTCATTTGATTCCTGATCTCTGACACATTTTCCTTCCCTTTACCTTTATCATCTTTTTGCATAGTTTTGTTTTGGTCTACCGGATCATTGTTGTCCACATTCTTGCATTTGCAAAATCTTGTAATGCGATTGGATTTGTTACAACTGTAGCACACAATATTTCTTTGTCCATACCTATAATTCCCTTTATTTCCTCTTGATATGCATTTATTAGTAATGTGTCCAAACCTATTGCATGCATAACATCTAACATTCCTTCTATTGAAAGAGTTATTCATCATACTTCTGCATTCATTTGATTTATGTCCATACTTATTGCAATTGAAACATTGATCGGAGAAAGATGGACCATTTTGATTCATTCTAATTATACATTAAATAGATTTATGACAAAGTTTATTACAAACAATAAAATTACCATTGAAATTTTGAGCATTAGGTTGTCTTATTAGAGACCTTCTAGGTTTGTTCTTCTTACTTAGGATTGCTTTGACTAGATCCAGAGCTTTCACTTTTCTCAAATCCAAGACCTTGCTTGTTATCTTCCATCCTTTGGATTTCAAGCATCACATCAAGTCTAGATGAGTTAATCTTGAACTTCTCCTTGTACTCATTTGTAGTCACAAGTTCATCCCTAAGAATGATAATCTTCTTTTCAAGATCTTCCTCATTGTATTTGGATTGTTGCAGTTCAAGCTTTAGCTGGCCAATCTCACAATCAAGTCTACAACATTCATCAGATCCATCTTTCAAGGACTGATTAAGATTCTCTTCATTCTTCTTTCTTCTCTCAATTTCCTTGGTCAACCCCATCACTATAGATTCCATCTCATGCTTCACGACTGCATTGTCTTTAGAAGTTTCTCACATTCTTTTGTCTTCTCCTTCAAGGCTTGACTCAAGTGACCATCTTCCATGATTTTTCTTTCTTTCTACTTTAGCTAATCACATAGTTGCTTTCTCTTTTCCCTGGACTTATTTAGTTGCTCTTTCAATGGCTGAATGAAATTCTCAACATCCTTAAGATTCGCTTGCAATTCTCAGACTTCAGTTTTGGACCAATCAAGATCATCTAGTGCAACAAAAAATTGATGTTGTAGACCACCAGAATCCATTGAATCGCATTCCTGAATCTCCCTCAAGCTATTAGACTTCTTCCGAGGAACTAGGCTCTGATACCAATTGTTGGGATCTATGAGGCCCTACCCCTAGCCGTCATAGCATTGCAGTTATTTCTCATGTTTTGGACTTATTATTGATACTTTATTTTGATGTATTATGGACATAAATTCTATATGATCTAGTGATTGGATAATATTGATATGGTGTATGTCACTTATCTCTGATTTGTAGTACTTTATTTTTGATGCTAGAAATTATGGACACATGCTTTATAAATGATTAAATTTCACAATGATTATGATGATGCCATTTAGTAGATTATTTTATGTGGATTTTATTGGATAATTGGAAACATGATTATTATAATTGAAATTGTATGCAAATGTCTGAATTGTATTCTTTTCATATTATAATATTATATGTGATTATTGGAATTACTAATGTGCAAAGTGAGATGTGCAAGAAAACTAATCCACGTGACCATGAAAACTATTTGAAGAATCAAGTCTAAACCTATGTGCATTTGTGAAGCCAAGGGTTGTCTATTTGGAGAGACAACACCTCGTGTGTAAATGTGTTTTATTTGTAAATGTTTATGCTTGGATGTGTGTTTAATTTGAAATTGTTAAATTTATTAATTCCAAAAAAAGGGACATTGCCATGTGTATTTAAGTATTGTGTAATTTTGTGGTGTCACTTGACACAAGTGTTGTGAAGTGAGTTGATAGTGACATGTCCCTTGGAGGGAATTTGTTTTACCAATGCATTTTTCAAAATATCCTAGTATGGTCCCAAGAAAGTCTTGGATAGGGAGCCATTAGAAAGGTCAACTCAAAGATGACCCATAGGTAAACTTTGAGTAAGTTTCTAGAGGGTTAAACTAACTCTTAAGGTTAGGTTAGGGACATTTTTAAAGGTCCATATGTTATACCTATGGGTAAAGGCCAATTTTAGCCATGTGTCCACACTGTAGTGACTATCTAGTCACCTCAAAAGTTGTTTTTTTCAAGATGGTCGAATTTCAACTTTTGAGGATCTCACCTAGGTTAGACAACCTTCCAATTGAGTGATATTTGCTCTTCCCTATTTTATTTTACCTTTTTGGGTTGCCTTGTTTAGAGAGCTTGTAAGGTGTTGGGAAGAGAAACCTATGCAAATCTCTCACCCTTTCCAAGAGGATTGGAAAGAGTGAGGAGAGTCTTCTTAGGGAGTGGTTTGAGAGGGAGAATTTTGATCACCCACTTTCCATATTTGGAGACATAGAATTCTTGAGAAGGTTTAGTTTTGGAGTTGGAAGTTTTCTAAGTCTTGAGAAGGGAAAGAATAGTGGATTAGGCAACTTTCCTACAACTTCTCCTCATTTCCATTTGTAGGTTTTAAGGTTGGTTGAAATACTCTCTTATATATGTTTGTATTGTTAATGTGAAAAGATTGTTTGTGCTTTTCTATGGTTGTTTTCTTTGTAGGCTTGGGAAGATTGTTTTGAGTTCTTCCTTGTGTATTTTGTCTTCCATGTTTCTTGATTATATGTTTTTGGGTGTTTCAAGGACGTACTCACCCTTGGGAGGGTAGAGTAGCCTTGGGGGTGAAGGGTTGCTTGATAGCGTAAGAGTGTAGAGACTCTCTTCTTGGAGGAGAATGATTCACAAGGGTTATGAGACCCTTGCTGCATTGTTGTTCGTATATTTATGCAATGGGGGTCATAAGGGGAGATTTGGGCTTGCATGCCATGGGGGACATAAGGATATTTTTTTGGCACAAGTTGTAACTTGTGGTGATTCTACTATGGTAGCCTTGCAAAGGCATTGTGTTGTCCTATTTGCAGATTCTCCTCTAGGTACTTGGTCCACCTTCACCCCACAAAAAAAAATAGTCTCTTGGTGACTTTGTTTATCCTTGGGATGGGCGTTCTATGGTTGTGCGTCTTCTTGTATTATGTTTGCCTTGGTTGTATTCCGTTTAGCCTTGGTTCTCCTAGCTCGGGGGTGGCTTCATGTAAGCCTAGGTTGGGAGGTGAGCCTCCATGGTCACAACCTATAAATGTTATTGCAGGTTTGCTTGGATTAAAGAATGGAGTGGAATCAACTTGCAATTTCCTATTTTATTGTATTTAGTTTCAAAAAAAAGAAATGTATTTGACAAGCCCTCATTTGGTATAAATGAAGAGGCTTGAGTTTGTAATCTTCTTATTTGTGTAAAGGAAATAATAAAGTAACAAATGTATTTATTTTGACTAGTTCATTCAAGAAATAAACAGAAAAGAAAGGCATTCGAGTTATTTCCTTATAATGTATATTGCTTGAAAAGGTTGGGAAGAAATCTATTTTCTGTCTTATTAGCTGATAAAATGTATGCATGTTGGAAATGGAAAAGAAAAATAGATGAATATTTAAGTTGTTTCATTCTATTATTTTTATCATTCTGCAAAAATAAGTGTTAGAAATGCAGTTATAAATAAAAAGGAAAAGCTATTTTTGTCTATAGTTTTAAAAGGAAATGTAGGAAAATTACTTTCAAGTGTTAGTTTAAATCTTATTTTAGATTTTCATCTTGTTGTTTTATTTATCAAAAATAAATGTGAAAGAATTAGTTGCAGCTGTTAAATAAATTATTTCTGTTATTTGCCATACCTGTTTCTAAGTTAGTATAACAAAAAATAAAAGTGTAGATTTGAGAATATAAACACACACACACACACACAAATATATTTATAAATAAATAAATCGAAATACCTATTATTTTGCATCAATCTAATATGTTGTTGAAAGAAAAATTAAATTAGATATGTGTTGCATCTAAGTGAAAAAAAAAAAGATTTCACATACATTTAAATCATAATTTTTCATACATGTAATATTCTGATTGAAAAGTTAGATTATTTAAATGTGTGCAATCATATATCGTAACATTTTATATTCTGATTAAATAGATCAGATTATTTAATTCAAAATAAATATATATGTGCATGAGTATATATATATATATATATATATATATATATATATATATATATATATATATATATATATATATATATATATATATATATATATATATATATATATATATATATATATATATATATATATATATATATATATATATATATATATATATATTTGAAATATATACCCAAAAATACACATATCCCTTTGGATGAATACATACACACACACACACACACACACACACATATATATATATAATACATATATTAAAGTTGCTAAAAAATAATAAAATAAAGAATTTTTTTTTTTTTTTATAAATTGCATTGAAAAATTGGAGGGCGAGTTTCGTTTTGGGAGCCCGCGGGCCACGGTCACATGGTGGTCCACAGCCACTGTGTGGACCACAACCCACACAACGGGGCAACCCACTGGTGGTGCTGCGACCACCACCACCTCGATTTTCTTCAACCCCGTGTGTCGCCTAATAAACAACCCGCCGCCTCCTCCGCCCCTCTCTTAAATCTGTCTCCCTTTGGCCCCTTTGCATGCCTCATCCGCCATGGCCGCCTCCCTTGGCCCTCCTTCGGCCATGCCGCCGCCATGATCAACTTGCACACACACACAAAGAAAGAAAAATATTTGTGTAGCAAAATAAAACCCTAACCCAATTTCGGGTTAGGGTAAAACAAAATGAAAAAAGAAAAGTAAATAAGGGCGAGTCATAAGTATTTTAAAATAAAACCGTAGTTAAGGTTAGAAAAGTAGATAATAATAAAAGGGATAAAATAATAAGGGGGAGGGTGAAGATTTCTTTTAAAATTTGAAATGGGAATTGCCCCATTTAATTTAAGTTATTATTTAGTTTAGTTGACTATTTGGGGATTTTAATGGAAGATGTAAAGAATTAATTATATAACAATATTATACTCATGTTGGGTAAATTTATTAAAGATGTTTTCTAATGAAAATTTTAAATAGTATAATGATTAAATTTAAGTTAAGGAGGCATTTTAAATGTCGAATATTAAATATTTGATTATTTGAATGTTAAGGAGGTAGTTTAATGTCAAATATTAAATATTAAATATTTAATGTTGGGAAAAATTATTTCGCCAATTAAATGAGGTTATTGGCTAGGTTACTTTTATATTTGATTTAGTTAATTTTAATAGACGGATAAACACGTTATTACTATTGCTTAATTAATTATTTTAAATACAATGATATAGGTGTTAACATTATTTAAATTAGTCCAAAAGCAATTAAATACTATTTGGAATGGTTAATATCCGTTGATTAATAATTGGAGAATTAATTGGGGTAAATTAATTAATTAATAATAAAGTTGTGATGACCCCTTGGGGTAGGATTATTCAAGTTAAAAATTGTAAACATTATATTTGTAAAGTTAATTAAATTAACTTTAGGAACCCATTATTTTAACGCTTGAGATAACCCTTAGCTTAGACAAACTTATTTATCTCATCTTTATCGTAGAGTATTTAGTATTTTTTATGTTTTTTTTTTAAAATTGTTGTTGCGTTTTTGCCCAAAAGTTTGGGCATGACATTTTGGTATCAGAGCAAGGTTTCCAACACTAGGAACCTTTCTCCATTACGTTTCTCTTTAAATATTATTTTGTTTAAAAATTATTACTTATTTATTTAATTACTTTATTTTATTTTATTGATCATTAAGGATGCTGTCAATTACATGACAAGCTTGTAGGCGCGGTAGGGGTCCTAGACGCACTCGCATGGCACGTGGAGACCTTATGCAGGATGAGCCGGTTCCAGAAGGGGATCAAGAATCTCCTCCTGAACAACCGATTGACCCTAACTGAAACATTTTGGTTGCACTTGAAAACCTGATAGGAATAGTTTAGGATAGACTCCCAGCAGTAGATCATCAGGCTTAGCACTAGATTTCTGAGAGCCATAGATCAATAGCTAGGGAGTGGAGTCAGAGTCCACCTCCTAACCATATAGAGGCTCACTCTGAGCATGAGCCTAAGTCGGTCCATCTACCCGAGGCACCTCTTGTTGTGGCACCAGTAATTTTAGAGAGAGCACCCCATGATCTCGAGGATTAGATCAGAGAGATTTTATGTCTTTAGCCACCATCATTTGTAGGATCTACCAATGGGGTATAAGCTGAGGCTTGGCTATTGAGTCTAGGGAGGTGCTTTGGATTGCATCCCTATGAGAGCAATCTGAAGGCACGAATTGCTATTCACCTTTTGAGAGGGACGACTTCCACATGGTGGAGGCAGGAGGAGTATAAGAATGACATAGTTGTGGACACCGTCACTTGGGACATCTTTATGGAGAGATTTAGAGATAGATACCTATCAAAGCACTTTAGGTAGCACATGATTGATGAGTTTCATGACCTTCAACAGAAGGGTCTTTCAATGTCCCAGTATGAGAGCAAGTTCTTTGAGCTCTTAGCCTATGTTGAATACCTAAAGGAAGAGAAGCTACTCGTCAACCAGTTTATAAGAGGATTGAATGTCGGTATAGCAGAACCATTTAGGATGGTAGCTTTAGGAAGCCTTCGGGTTGCCATGGAGAAGGCTTGATATCAGAGGATATTTAGGGTAGACCTCAGGACACGTGGGATCGACATAAGAACCAAAACCCTATACCTCAGTCCTTTGGGTTTTAGAAACCCAACTAGAAGGGTAATCACAAACATTTATCAGGGTCCTTTAAATCCCCTCCTCTGCAGTAGCCACAACAGAATCAGAGGCAAAGGCCTCCACAGAGTCAATAGGGCTTTAAGCCCAAGCAGTGGTAGACACAGGGTCCTAGTCGCAATCAGTGACCACAGGTTCCATACACACCTCCGACATGGACTCAATAGCCCTCCAGGGGTGGTTTTAGTGGATCGAGCAAGATAGGAAGATAGACATACTCTAGGCCACAAGCTGTTCAGTTTCAAGTACGTGGTTCTTGTTTCACTTGTGGGGCCATGTGACACATGGTGAGAGAGTGTCCATAGGGTCAGATTGTAGGCAATCATCGAATGGTGGGTTTAGAACCTACAGTTGGGGACATGGGTAAGTCCCACATAGTCTTCGCAGTGGTTGACAACCGCCAAGCAGCACATCAGACCACAGTCATAGAGGCCTTAGGTATGATCAAAGGTAGAAGTGTCTCTATCTTGTTTGATTGAGGAGCTAAAAATTCTATTATATTTCCATTGGTTGTAGAGCGTTGTGGGCTAGTGGCAACTAGGCAAGGAGTTAGCTGGGAAGTGGAGTTTCCTTCAAGAGCTATATTGTGCATTGAATCAGTGGTTAAGGATTGTCAACTTAAGATTGGGAGTACAACCACCTTAGTAGACCTTCGAGTCACACCTCTAGGATCTTATGGCATTGTTCTTGGCATGCCCATAGAGCCAAGATGGATTGTCACCAAAAAAAGATTGAGTGTGTGGATGATCATGGTACCTCCACAGTAATTTTAGGGATTTAGAGACCTGTATCACTTCATATGATTTCTAGTATGCAGCTTAAGCAGAGCATGCAAAAGAGATGCCAAATTTTCCATCACCATCAATGATAGAGAGGAAGAGGATGAGAAGGAACCATCACTAGATGGTTATCTTATCCTTAAGGAATTTGTAGACGTGTTTCCTTTTGAGCTACCTAGTATGCCACCTATCAGAGAGATTGATTTTCACATAGATCTTGCACCACGTACTGAGCCAGTTTCAAGAGCACCATATAGGATGACCACTAATGAGATTAACAAGATCAAGATGTAGCTTGAGGAACTCTTAGAGAAAGGTCACATTCATCCTAGCATCTCCCCTTGGCACGTACTAGTCATCTTCATAAAGAAGAAGGACAGATCCCTTCGGTTATGTATGGATTACAGACAATTGAACAAAGTGACCATCAAGAACTGATACCCTTTTCTGAGGATCGATGACTTATTTGATCAGATTTAGGGTGCCAAAGAATTTTCTAAGATAGATCTGAAGTCAGGGTACCATCAGTTGAGGATATTAGAGAGCGATATCCACAAGAGCACTTTTCATACTAGGTATGGCCACTATGAGTTCACTGTGGTTCCATTTGGTCTTACGAATGCTCCAACTATATTCATGAGTCTCATGAATGGGGTATTCCACACTTTCCTTGACTGATTTGTGATTGTGTTCCCTGATGACATATTGATATATTCTCAAAATGAGAAGGAGCATGAGGAGCACTTGAGGTAGGTATTGTAGTGCTTGAGAGACAAGCAGTTGCATGGTAGTTTCTTGAAGTGTGCATTCTTTAGATCAGAGGTAAGATATCTAGGGCATATTATATTCAATGATGGGATCTCAGTTGACCCATCGAAGATCAGTGCTATTATGGATTGGCCAGCGCCAACTAGTGTGACAGAAGTTAGGAGTTTCATGGTTCTTGCAGGGTACTATAGACACTTCATTGATGGGTTCTCTAGGGTTGCACATCCTATTACATCTCTTCAGCGAAAGGGAAAGAAATTTGAGTGGATAGAAAAGTGTGAGTGGGCCTTTCAGGAACTCAAAAGGGCACTTACTAGTACACCTATTCTTGTTGTGCCAGATCCCTCGACTGATTTCATGGTATGTACAGATGCTTCCTTGGATGGTTTAGGAGCAGTCCTTATGCAGGAGGGTCTAGCTATAGCGTATGAGTCCAGGAAACTTAAGACTCACAAGATTAACTATCCTACTGATGACCTTGAGCTTGCAGCAGTGGTGCACGCACTTGTGAGGTGGAGACATTTTCTTTTGGGTCATCATTTTGAGCTTCATTCAGATCATCAGAGCTTGCAGCACATATTCACTTAGCCTAATCTTAATGCTTGTCAGAGAAGATGGATGAAGTTTTTATGTGAGTATGATTTTGATGTTCACTACATCAAGGGGGAATAAAACATAGTTGCTGATGCCTTGAGTAGGAGACGTCATGAGATAGGCTCCATGTCTACAGACACAGATTTGAGAGATCATATATTGTAGTAGCTACTAGAGGATGAGTGGTATTTAGAGGTATGCCAAGTAGTGCAATCTTAGGAGACCCTGGAAGGGAAGTGTGCATACTATTCATTAGAGTTTGATAGACTACTACACCATAGAGGGTGCATCTATGTACCTTCTTCTGGAGGATTGTGTGTTTTCATTATGATGGATACTCATAGAGCTCCTTATGCAGCACATCCCAGAGTTTAGAAGATGCATGCAAATTTGAGACAATTATATCATTGGCCAGGTATGCGGCAATTCATTGCTCTACTCATAGCCCGATGCCTTGATTGCTAGAGAGTCAAGGTGGAGCACCACCATCCAGGTGGGTTTCTCCAATCTCATGCGATACCAGAGTGGAAGTGGGATACTATATCGATGGATTTCATCATTGGTCTTCCTATGTCATCATTTCATCATGATGCCATCATGGTGATAGTTGACAAGTTGACCAAAGTGGCCCACTTCTCACAAGTTCAGACTACCTTCACAACACCAGTAGTGGCACATGTATTCTTATGGGATATTGTCAGGCTTCATGGGGTTCCACACACGATTATTTCAGACATAGATTCCCTCTTCACTTCTTCCTTTTGGAAGGTGTTATAAGCACTGCTGGGTACCAGACTCAACTTTAGTACAACTTATCATCTAAAAATAGATGGATAGACAGAGAGGGTAAACCAGGTACTAGAAGACATGCTTCGTATGTACGTCATGGATCATCAGACCAGATGTGAAGAGTACCTTCCTTTGGTTGAGTTTTCCTATAATAATGGGCATCAGACTTCCTTGGGGATGCCACCATTTTAGGCTTTGTAAGACAGACCTTGCAGGACACCTTTGAGTTGGGACCGCATTGAGGATAGAGCAGCTATTGGTCCTAAGATAGTTCATGATATGGAGCAGCAGTTGGATTTGATTAGACAACACCTTAGAGAGGCACATGATAGACAAAATAAGTATGAAGATGCAAAGAGATTAGATCATAGCTTCATGGTTGGAGACTAAGTTTTCTTGAGAGTGCGACCACATAAGAGTCCAATCCGTTATGGAAAGGGTTCTAAGCTCACACCTCATTTTGTTGGACTATTTGAGATGCTAGAGAGGATATGACCAGTTGCATATTGTCTAGCTTTGCCACTTAGCCTGTCATGCATCCACAATGTGTTTCATGTATCAGTTTTGAGGAAATATATTTATGATGAGTCTCATATTCTAGATTGGGATGCCTTGTAGGTGGAGTCAAACGGGCAGCTAGCTTTGGAGCCCATTCACATTTTGGCTCACTGGATGCTGGCTCTTCGAGGCTGAGAGATGGACTAGGTTAGGGTCTAGTGGGATTGTTATAATGAGGTTACGACATCATGGGAGGACGCAACATGGGTGAGATCTCAGTACCCCTTTTGTTGAATTCTAGGAGGAAGTTCATGCCTAGAGGGGGAGGGTGTGAGGACCTACCTCGAGCCATCATAGCATTGTAGTTTTTTCTCATATTTTGGACTTATTATTGATACTTTATTTTGATGCATTATGGACATAGATTCTATATGATCCAGTGATTGGATAATATTGATATGGTGTATGTCACTTATCTTTGATTTGCAGTACTTTATTTTTTATGCTAGAAATTATGGATGCATGCTTTATAAATGATTAAATTTTATGATGATTATGATAATGCCATTTAGTAGATTATTTTATGTGGATTTTATTGGATAATTGGAAACTTGATTATTATAATTGAAATTGTATGCAAATGTCTGAATTGTATTCTTTTCATATGATAATATTATATGTGATTATTGGAATTACTAATGTGCAAAGTGAGATGTGCAGGAAAACTAATCCATGTGACCATGGAAACTATTCGAAGAATCAAGCCTAAACCTATGTGCATTTGTGAAGCCAAGGGTTGTCTAATTGGAGAAATAACACCTCGTGTGTAAATGTGTTTTATTTGTAAATGTTTATGCTTGGATGTGTGTTTAATTTGAAATTGTTAAATTTATTAATTCCAAAAAGTGGACATTACCATGTTTATTTAAGTATTATGTAATTTTGTGGTGTCACATGACACATGTTGTGAAGTGAGTTGGCAGTGACATGTCCCTTGGAGGGAATTTGTTTTACCAATGCATTTTTCAAAATATCTTAGAATGGTCCCAAGAAAGTCTTGGATAGGGAGCCATTAGAAAGGCCAACTCAAGGTTGACCCATAGGTAAACTTTGGGTGAGTTTCTAGAGGGTTAAACTAATTCTTAAGGTTAGGTTATTGGCATTTTTAAAGGTTTATATGTTCTGATTAATTAAAAAAGCAGGTTTTCAGGACCCAAAACCTTTAACAAAGGATATTAAGATAAGACACCAAAAAGATCAGTGCTTAAGAATCGCATACAAAAAGATTGGCAAAAAGCTAGTGAACCGATAGGACAACAAAATAAACAACAACAAAGAAACAAATAAGGCACTACATAGTAATTTTCTTCAACAAGTCCTCCACCTTTATCACCAACTTGTCGTAAGTGGCCCCAATAGCTTTAAGGTCTTCCAGATCCTTGTTAGGTTTTTTGTCCTTCTTTTTGCCTTTGGTATGGGTTCTGGGGCCTTGAGCTTCCCCTATTCCTTCAGTTTCCAGGTCAATGTCTAGGATTTCCTTTTCTTAATCTAGTTTGCTGATGAGAGTGTTGGTGTTGTTGGCTAAAATCTTCAAGATTCTTAGGCTTTGTTCAACAATGTTCTTCAGACACTCCTCAATTTTACCAATTTTGCTAACAGTTTCTGAGAGAGTGTGGTCGTTAGTGTCAGCAAGATTTTTCCTTTCCAGCAAATCCTTCTCAAATTTTTCAAACCTGAGGTTGAAAGCATCTCTTATGTCTTCAGCTTTGGCAATGGTGCTTTTCAGGTCCTCTTTGTAGTTGGCCATGGTCTTCCCTTCCCTAGTATTGATGGTTTCCAGGATCAAGATTCTGTTACAGAGTTTTTTGTTTTCATCCATAGCTTTCTTGTAACCATTAATAAGCCACTTCATAGTTTCCATGAAACCTTGCAAACCCTTGGGGGGAGGGTTAGAGGGGGGGTCAACTTTTCTAGGGGTTACCTTTTCCTCTTTAGGGGTGTGTTGGGTGGTAGTTGTGTCAATAGCCCTAAGAGCCTCTTCCATGGTCTCCTTTTCCAGATTCTGGTCAGCTTCCAAGGCCCTTACCTGCTTGTGGGCTTCCGGTTCTTTAACAATCTCCTCTTTCTTCTTGTGTGTTTTCCTGGTCTGGGTGTGAGCTTTTGTCTTCTTCTTCAGTAGCCCTTGAGGGTTCTCCTCTTCAGAGTCATCCGAAGTCTCCTCTTCCGAAGAAATGCTAATCAGGGGTCTAACTTTAGGCTTTTTACCCTTAGAGGATGAAGTTCTAGTTTTGATGTATTTCCTCTTCTTCCCACTTTTATAATCTGAGACATCCATGCTATCCTTAGTGTCAGTCGAAGGGTCACTTTTAGATTCCTCTTCCTCTGAGAAGGTAGCGTCAGACCCCTCATCCTCAGAATCCATAGAGGGCTGCATCTGAGAAATTTGGTTGGCCTTAAGATGGTCATAAATTAGGACCATTAGGCCTTGATGCATGGTAGTATCACCCCGTGAGTTCTCTTTGTAGGCCTTAAGGGACGCATTCATCGAACAAAGTAGAAAATAAGGGAAGTTAACCTTATCATTGTGCTTAAAGTGATTTAGTAGAATAAAGTGATAAACATAAACTTTTGTGAACCTACCATCTAGAGTGATATATCGCATTAAAACAAAGAGGACCTCCTGCCAGGGTTTGGAAAAAGCCCTGGGCAGGTAGTAGGTTTTGCTCAGCTTTACTAGTCATTTTTTCTCCTTCTCAGTATCTGAGTATCTTTCAATAGCTTCCCTACTAACTTTCCTATCTCTGTAGAAATTGCACCCTTCTCTTGTGAGGCCCATAGCTTGAGCATTTAAATCTTCATCAATTTCTATAGTTTGGTCTCCCATTTTCAGCATGCCCTTTTTCCAATTTTTACAAAAAAAACTGGTGACCATGCCATCTCGACCATGGAGTCTCTCCATGAATTTCGAGAAGCCACCCTTCTATAGAATACCCCAAACCTCCTCCTTCTATTTCCATTCTTTACAACTACTTGGTTCATATCGCCTCCTATTACCACCCATATTGTCGTTGTTCAACACCAAATTTTGAAACTTGCAGAGCAAATTAGCCGGTGAGCTTTTTGGAACTATCAAAGTAACCCAGAAAGCATGGGAACTTATGGAATTGGTATTATAATGATTGAGTCTCTCATTATTATAATGAATTGAAGTACTCAAGTCAGTTCTTTTCATAATTATCCTGTCCATCACGTATTTTTGGAGTACTTCTATAACGATCATAGCAAATGATTTTCCTGACATCTTTGGGGAGTCCTTGTTCTCCCATCCACATGGTAATTGCTTCCTTGTTAACCACCGCATTGGCAGCCCAGTCAGCAGAGCCATTGGCCTCCTGGTAAATGTGGGAAATCTAGCTTTTTTAAAAGGTGCTAATTAGGTCTCTAGCAGAGATGATTATGTTGTAGATTGACCATGAAGGTTTTGAAACCCCCTTAAGATAATTTATAATATTGTTTGAGTCCCCTTCAATCCATAGGTAGGGAAAATTCTATTTTTTAGCTAGGAGGATACCTTGGAGAGCTACCATAGCTTTAGCTTTATGATTAGTTTGGATTCCAATAGGGACAACAACCATTTCCTTGCACATTCCTTTGTCATCTCTTAGAATAGCTCCACAGCCTGAAGGACCTGGGTTACCTTTGGTAGCACCGTCAAAATTAACTTTGAACCAACCATGAGGGGGGGTTTGCCATTTGGCTTCAAGCCTTTTATTATGGTTGAGGTTAGGACTGCGGGACTCTTCATATTCCACACCCTTAAGATATTTGATTCCAGAGAGTTGTTCGAAAAACAAGGACCCTCAATGATCCCTATATTTTCCTGAATCACCCATTGGATTTTCTGGAACACAATATCCTGATTGAGGGAAACATCCCTGAAGATTCAATTATTTTTTTCTTTCCACAGTCCCCATAGGATGTGAGGAAGAGAGACCTACCACAAAGATCTCAAAAAAGAATTAGTCCATTTTATGTTCCAGGAGGAAAACAAATCATTAATGGTATTGGGAAACACCCAAGCAATGCTAAAACTATTGAGAAATCTTTCCCAAACTAAGGTTGAGAAGGGGCAGTGGATGGCAAGGTGGTCCATAGACTCTTCTTCCTGAAGGCATAGAGCACATCTATTAGGGAAAGGAAAGCCTTTGCTTTTTAGGTTGTTAAGGGTCAATATTTTATTATGGAGGATGGTCCAGAAGAAGAAATTGATCTTGGGGGTAAGGCCTTTAATCCAGACTTTAGATCAGAACGGATTACCTAAAGGATTGGGGGACATAACAAAATACATAGAGGAAATAGTTAGGGTACCTTTGGGATCATGTTTCCAGATTAGGGAGTCAACCTCTTTGTTCAACCATACCGCAAACAAATGGAGCTTGAGCTTAGAAAGGCTTGGGTGGATGCTTTCAATATTCTACCATTTATTACCAGTCTAGTACTCAGAAAATAAGGAGCCAAAAGATCTTATACAAGAGGGAGCATGGGGGGCCCATTCATTGATTTCTATCAAAGGTTTATCAAAAAGCTAGGGATCCTCCTCGAATTTAACTTTCCTACCATTACCAACTTTCCAGATCACTCCTTTGGCTATACTTTCTTTGCATTTAGAGGCATAATTCCATATGTGGGAACCATTAATACTAAGATCTGAATTGATAAAAGAAGAAAGGGTGGAGGACTGAAGAGAGTACTCACTTTGCCAAATTTTACACCATTCGGTATCTAGATGAAACATTCTCCAGACTTGTTTGGACAAAAGAGCTTCCTTTAGGGTTCGAATCCTCCTCAGGCCCAGACCTCCATGGCTCTTCGGTTTACAGACCTAGTCCCAGGCCACCAAGGACATTCTTTTCTTGTCCTCAACCCCAGACCAAAGGATCTTCTTTAGATTTTCTCGATAGCATCATCATACTTAACTGGAATTCTGAAAAGGCTAAGAGCATATATCAAAATACTTAGAAGAGATGCTTGAAGAAGTTGGAGCTTTCCAGCTTGACTTGGGAGGGCTCCTTTCCAGCCAGTTAACTTTTTCTGGAGTTTGTCCACTAGAGAACTCCAAAAGGAGTCAGGAGGAGCAGTTCCCATTGGGAGACCAAGGTAGTTAGCAGGAAGATCAACAATCCTACACTCTAGGATTCTACTGATTCTCTATTGTCTTCTCTCTGGGGTGTTGATGAAAAAAACTTCACTTTTTGTCTAGTTGATTAGCTAACCCGAAGCAGAGGCAAACTCATGCCACCACCATGATCAACCTGCACACACACAGAAAGAAAAAAAAAATTTGTGTAGCATAATAAAACCTTAACCCAATTTCTGGTTAGGGTAAAATAAAATGAAAAAAGAAAAGTAAATAAGGGGGAGTCATAAGAATTTTAAACTAAAACCCTAGTTAGGGTTAGAAAAGGAGATAATAATAAAAGGGATAAAATAATAAGGGGGGGGGAAATTTCTTTTAAAATTTAAAATGGGAATTCCCCCATTTAATTTAAGTTATTATTTAGTTTAGTTGACTATTTAGGGAATTTAATGGAAGATGTAAAGAATTAATTATATAGCAATATTATACTCATGTTGGGTAAATACATATTAAAGATGTTTTCTAATGTAAATTTTAAATAGTATAATGATTAAATTTAAGTTAAGGAGGTATTTTAAATTTCAAATATTAAATATTTGATTATTTGAATGTTAAGGAGGTAGATTAATGTCAAAGGTAGTTTAATCTATACTTTAGCCATGGGTTATATTTTTTGAAAAGGTCCATATGTTATACCTATGGGTAAAGGCCAATTTTAGCCATGTGTCCACTCCCTAGTGACTGTCTAGTAACCTCAAAAGTTGATTGTTTTTTGAGATGACCGAATTTCAACTTTTGAGGATCTCACTTAGGCAACCTTCCAATTGAGTGATATTTGCTCTTCTCCATTTTCTTTTACCTTTTTGGGTTGCCTTGTTTAGAGAGCTTGTAAGGTGTTAGGAAGAGCAACCTATGAAAATCTCTCACCCTTTCCAAGATGATTTTAAAGAGTGAGGAGAGTCTTCTTAGAGAATGGTTTGAGAGGGAGAATTTTGATAACCTACTCTCCATTTTTGGAGACATAGAATTCTTGACAAGTTTTAGTTTTTGAGTTGGAATTTTTCTAAGTCTTGAGAAGGGAAATAATAGTGGATTAGGAAACTCTCCTACAACTTCTCTTCATTTTCATTTGCAAGTTTTAAGGTTGGTTGAAATACTCTCTTATATATGTTTGTATTGTTAATGTGAAAAGCTTGTGTATGCAGGAAAAATGGGTCGATAGAACTTGAAATGTGAAAAATGGAGTTCTAGGGAGCCTTGCTCACACACCCACTGGACTTCTTGGTGCAAGCTATGGAGTCATGAAGAATGGCTCATCTTCCCAAGGTTGGTTCCATGGTTCTCTATCTCACAAGGTCCCTCAAACCAATGTCTTTACTCTCAGATCACTGAGCAAAGTGGTTTAAGGATGACAAATGCAAGAACGAGGGATGCTTTGTTTGATTTTAAGATGAAATGCATCCTAAGCTATACATGATCCTATAAATGAAATAAACTAGTTACAAGATGACAAGATTAGTAGCAAAATTATCTTAGCATGATATACTACTCTATGATTAAGCTAGATGATAAGGAAAATACTCTAAACATGCATATTTAGATTAATTCCTATTGAAAAGAGAGGCTAAATGATGAGCACAATTGATATATTTAATAATTGGATGAATTTTAGTATAAGTGTGATGCTAAAGACTTGGATCTATGAAAAATGGAGGAATGAGAGCTCTATTTATAGCAAAAATAGGGCAATGGATGGTCAAGATTGAAAGAGTTAATCAAGGGCTAAGTTTGAAAGTTGGGAATCCATGTTTACAATTGGCACCAATGAAATGGTGACAATTGTCAACATAAGGTTGGTTGAGAGGAGATGTAAGAAGCATTAAATGCTTGAGAAGACCTCATGGTAACTCTAGGAGGTAAGGGTTAAGGTTAGGTTAGGGTTATCCAATGGATAAAGCTTTTACCCAAGAGGTAAATTCTTGTGCAAAGGTTAAAGGGATAACCATGGTCAAAGAAATGAATGCTTGATGTGACCCTTGGGTTAGATGAAGATTGAGTTAAGAGAAAAAGTCTATAATCATGCTAGAGGGTTGAGATAACCATTAATGGTTATGAAGACTTTCAAGGTTAACTTGTTGAAGACATAAAGGCTTTATTGCTTTTTGAAGACTTTGCTCCAAATTTGAGAAGTGACCTCCTCAAATTTAGGGAAAAGGGATAATGGATGGGTTTGGGCTAATTGATTAGGATTAGATGGATTCTAGAAGAATTAGGAATAGGATTTAGGATGCAAGTGGGAGATGTAGGAAAATGCAAGTGGGTGAGGGAAAATAGAATTAATTAAAATAAATTTCTTTATTTCAATTTGGTCGCAACTTGCATTTGTAGGATTTTGCAAGTGGGGGGGATTTATAAATAAATTTAGATTTATTTAAATGCAAATGAGATTTTAAATAAATGTAGATTTAATTAAAATGGGAAAGGGGATAAATTGATATCTTTAATTAAATGTAAATTTAATTAAAATGGCTAGAGGGAGGGTATTTAGTTAAATGTAAATTTAATTAAATGGCTTAGATAGAAAAAGGGTATATTAATTAAATCTTAATTTAATTAATAGGAAGAATTAAGAATAATTAAATGAATAAAATTCACTTAATTCATTGTGCAACTTTTAGGTGTCTACATTTTGCCCCTCTTTGAGTTAATGCATGAGAACATGTTGATTCAAAGAAA
The DNA here is from genome assembly GCF_030272615.1 of Cryptomeria japonica. Taxonomy (NCBI): domain Eukaryota; kingdom Viridiplantae; phylum Streptophyta; class Pinopsida; order Cupressales; family Cupressaceae; genus Cryptomeria; species Cryptomeria japonica. The sequence goes on along the minus strand of NC_081408.1, from coordinate 32,417,710 downwards.
ATCTATTGGATATGATGTCAAAATTTGATCGATATGATGTTGTGGATATGAAAATATTGATTTGATATGAAAAGTCGATATGATGCTGTGGATATGAAAAATTGATTTGATATGAAAAGTCGATATGATGCCCCAGATTTGATGAGCAATATTGATGATGCCCCAGATATGTAGAATTGATTTGATATGAAACTGATATGAAATTGGTGTTGAGATTTGATATGATAATGCCCCCTCGGGAGATCGTTCATGCATAAAAGGCATGAATGATCTCTCGAAAGAAGAAAATTTTTATTTGAAAGATAGAAGAGTGGATAGTGATGACATGCATGGGTTTGATAAGATTGATTAGATTGATTGGATTGAGATTAAGATTGATCAGATTAAGACCAAGTCTGGTTTCGGGTATGACACCTCCTATATAAGATATGGATGATTTAGCGTCTGGTTTTAGGAATGATACCGCCTGTATAAGACATGGATGATCGAGTGTCTGGTTTCAGGAATGATACCCGCTATATAAGACATGGATGATCGAGTGTCTAGTTTCAGGAATGATATATCCTATATAAGACTGATCAAAACATCCAGTTTCAGGAAAGATACATCCTATATAAGAGCTGATCAAAACATCTGGTTTCAAGAACAATATATCCTCTATAAGAATTGATCAAAACATCTAGTTTCAGGAAGGATACATACTGTATAAGACATGATAGAAGATAGTTTGGAAGAATGATAGAAGATAGTTTGGAAGAATGATGAAGATATGAAAGTGAAGAAAGATTCCATGATGATGTGATAGATATGCATGTGGGGGATGCAATGATGAATGATGAATTATATGGATTATGTTTCGATCTGAGATTTTATGAGGATGATTTGATGCTTGGATAATAATGCTCTTGATTTTGATTATGTTGTGAATGTACGATCCATGATAAGAAAAATGTGATGATGCATTGCTTTGATTTATGAGATATGAGATGTATCTTGAAAATGAGATGTATGATAATGATAATGATGTGCAACTAAATGAAAGATTAAAATGATATGCAACTTAATGCAAGATTAAGATGATAATGATGTGCAGCTAATGCAAAGCTTAATATGCATTCTCGTTCTCAATGTTGCCATCTATTGTGATCAAAGTGCTAGCGCTTCCTTTGTTTTCATCATCGAGCCTTGATTTGTTGAAAGTTGATACAAGCATCATGGTATAATTGAACCATAACTACTTGAGTATAGCTTACATGGATTTTGATATTGCAAGACAACACAAGCATCGAGGTATAATTGAACCAAGATGACTTGAGTGTTGCTTGCGTAAACAGACAAGAGTTAACATTTGTCCCATACAAATTCAAAATGTCCTCAGTGATATACCACCTAATTGCTTCATAGGACAAATTTGCATGATAAAAGACTTCACTCATAGATAGAAGACAAATAAAACATCACATTCCTTCCTTGCTTCTCTAGTCGTAAGACATCCTGGAGGTGCTCAAGAGATATGATAAGCAAAAATTAACAACCATAAGTAATAATGCATGCTATTGGAAATGTATTCTTGTCAATTAAAACATCTTGCAAATAGATCTTTTTTCAGTTGAAATCAGTTCCAGTTCGTGATGTCTAGCCTTCTTGCATTGGCATTTGTCATTTGTTGGTTGTTTGATCCTTGTTGTCTTGCTACGTGTTTGGTCTGATGTTGAAAATCTTGAAGGCGAAAGGCCCCCAATGAGGTCAAAATTTTGCCCTTGTTTTTGATACTACTTCAATATGGATATGTACATTGATCACCAAGCCATGGTGGTATATGATTTAGATAGCTAATTCAGATAAATCAAGGACAATGACTACACTAAGTATGTCCAGGATTGATAAGCATTTTGTGAATTTGTGGTGATGTCTCAGATGGGTGGATATGATATATACAATATGATTTGGGAAACATTTACTACCATCAATTGATAAAGATAAGGCTAACTATAATAAAATCCAGCAGTCATATTGATCTATGTCATTGTTTTGATTTGTTCGATGATTGATAGAAATGTCTGGTTTCAAAGAGTGAGTACCTCATATAAGACCGATCTGTCTGGTTTTGAGTGTACCTATCCCTGTATAAGACATGTTGATCTTGATGTTGATAAATGGATTGATTATCAAGACTCGATGATTTATAGGAATATATGGTTTCAAAGAGTGAGTACCCTGTATAAGACCGATTTGTCTGGTTTTGAGTGTACCTATCCTTGTATAAGACATGTTTGATGTTGATGTTTATTTCGAGTAATGAATTAATTAACAAGACATGTGATCAGTTTGATTGTAGACTTTGAGATTTTTCCTATTGTTGAATTGATTTGATGGATGGGTCATGCTTTCATGTTTTGATTTTGTCGATTTTGTCGATTTTTAGTTTTTTGATATTTTGATTTTTTTTGATATTTTTGATATTTTGATTTTTTTGAGTTTGTGGATTAGAAGAAAGATGTATTTGGCTGCCCCAATGTATAGCAAGACAAGGAATATTATGAATAGATGACTAAACCATTGAGGTGGAAATGGATTTTTTTGTCCATAGTTTTGATCAAGATCAAGGATGGAATAGGGGATATGGATAGAGATATGATATGGATAGCACTGGATGATAGAAGCAATGAATAGATAGGATAAGGGACATGGATTATAGTGAAGAAAGATTGTAGAAAGAATTAGATGATAGAAGATATGAATAGATAGGATAAGGGACATGGATTAGAGGATATGGATGAGGTGAAGCAAGATTATAGATAATGATGAAGTTAGATAGGGTAATGGATAGTGGAAGAAGGATAATGGGAGATATGGTAAGAAGAATAGAGTGGATGAACTTTGCCTCCAAGCATAGAGGTTTCCATTTGCAAAGAGGTGATATGTAAGATTGTCACAACATTTAGCACCATCTGAATAAGTGTTCTTGAAATTTTTGAAGATAGAGACCCAACCCACACTTAGAACCTCTGGAAATTTCAACTGAACATTTCTAGCAACTAGGAAGTAGACTCAAAAGGGAAGAAGAATCCCAAACTGGGTCAAGGTACTTAGTCTTTGATTACCCATGTGTGTGCAAGTGGGTCCATTCTAGCTCATATGATCATTGTAATCTTCAAAATCCAACATGGCTAGCTACATGAGTCACCTTGACTTCAAAAGAATCTTGGATAGAGCCTCGCTGCCAGTGAGCGTCTATAGCCCCAATGAGGTTATCACTGCAATCTCACAAATATTGCTCCATTGCCCCGATGGAGTTACTTGCATGTTCCCATAGCCAATCATTTTGATATTGCATTTCATTGCATTTTTCTTTTCTTGATATTCATTTTCTTGCTCATGCTTTTGATATTTCTTTTTTTTGTTTATTTTTCTTGCATTGGCTTGTAAGTGATGAAACTTACATGGGTCTGATAATTACAGTGGCACTGAAGCAAGATTTTAGATTTTTCACTAGCCATGTCTTCAATTTAAGAGATCACAATGATTTAGAGCAATCAATTAAGTGTATGAGATATAGTAATCAAAAGATGTCAGTACCAAGATATGATAAGTGGTTCTTTTCTGGATTGAGTGTGTATCCCAACCAAAGAAAATGTTTAAAGAGGAACAACCTCGGATTCTGAAGCATTTCATGAATAGATATCTAAGAAAAGGACTAAACATGAGATTCGAGCATGGGCAAGCATGTGACAAAATGACACAAATGCTTGTTTCACAAATGAAAGATTTATGCAAAGGATTGAATGATAGGGATTGAAGGATAGAAAAGAGGTGTTGGTTAATAGATAGAATGTTTGAATATTTGTGCAGGATAGAGGGAAATGTATTCAAGATGAGTGTTGGTACACAAATTGAGAAGTGATGAAGAGATAGAGGAAAATAAAATTTTGGGATATAAGGACCCAAAATAGATAGAGAAAATGATGGAAGAATATATTTGGGAAGATATTTAGATAGAGGGTTGAAAGAACTTCAAAGATTTGTTCCTTTGTTGGTCTTTCTTATGGATCATTTGAGGTGATGGACTAGTGATGGAGGGAGGTAAGGACCCAAGATGGATGGAAGGGATGAAGAGTTTGATTGTGGAATGAAAGGACCTAAGATATATTTGGAGGATGAAGAGATTGGCTTTGGAATGAAAGGACCTAAGATAGATTTGGAGGATGAAGAGATTTCTTGATCTTGATCTTGACTTGGAGTAGGATCATTTGAGTTTGTGATTTTCTCTTGATTTTGAATTAGATTAGTGGAGGATATGGAAGGGATATCATGGTTTTTCTTAAGAGATGGATGTTGAATGGGACTCTTCTCTTGAGATGAAAGGGGGTCATCATGGATGGAATACCAAAAGATTAGGGGATCATCATAAGATTCTTGATAGGTGGGATCTTGATCGAAGATGGGATCAGATTGGGAAGTCATGATATTATGATCTTGATTTTTGTTAGGACTCATTTCCTTTGATCAAGTTTCCCTTTTTTTTTGGTTTGATAATGAATGGTTATATGAATGATCAAAGTTGATGTTTTTGATAGGTTGATTTAGAGAAATTTACTCCTGTTGATAAGGGTCTTAGGACTAGGTTGTCTCTTCTTTAACTTAGTTTTGTGATGAAGACTTGTTCATCTCAAAATATGAGGAGTGGTCATACATGAATGATCAATGGTTTCCTTCGATGTTTGGATTGAGATACTTTGTTTGGAAACTTAAGTCTACTTTTATCAAATGAAGGTTTAGATGCCCCCTCATGACAAAGTGTGTCAAATGATATGGATAAACAACTTAAGGTTTAAACTTGGTATGTTGTTTGATAGAATCCTTTAGATGATGGACCTTTTGGTCAAGGTGATGATAATACCTGATTTTGATAGGATAAAGTCTTATCTTTAGCTAGTTTTGGATTTGACAACTTTTGTTCGAAGACTGACTTGTTTGATTTGGAAATGATTTCTCTAGTGTTTTGATTTGATTTCTTGTGATCATGTTTGATATTGGACCTGAAAGGATACTGAAGAAGCATGAAAACATTTTCTAGAAAGGCTTGTTTTACTCTTTGGTTTTCTGAGTTTTGACCATGCACTAAGCCAGAGACTAGATGTGCTAAAAAAAATTCTCAACGCGCTAGAGAAAAGACTCCATGCGCTACATTGCCCCCTGATACGTGCTAACTGGTTTATTTTTCTTTTGCCTTGGTTCAAAAAGGTCATGCGCCTATATGGGCCACCAATGCGCTAACTATTAAACCCTGCACGCTAAAGTTTGGCTTCCACGTGCTAAGCTAATGCTTCAACGTGCTAAACTATTTTCAAAATGCGCTACTTGAAACTGCTAGAATTGGATTTCTATGAAGAGCTAATGTTAAGACTTAATGTGCTAAGGTGAAGGTCTAATGTTCTAAAAGATGGTCCCCACGTGCTAAGAAGTTTCTCTCATGCGCTAAACTACCCTGATATATTTTGACTTGGTTGTTTTTCTGCGATTTTTGGAATTTTTAACACTTGTGATTTTGATGGATAGTTTTGTTTTTGGATACTCAAGCTTACTAAGTTGAATAGATAAAATCTTGATTACTTGGTTTGATATTCCCCTAATCTTGTTGGATGAAAGTCTTTCCTAAAGATAGTTGAAATGTTGATAGCCATCTCAAAAGATGTTTTGTTGGATTTGGAAATCTTCTCCACTTTATGATTTTTCCTTGTTTGAACTGACTTTTGAGTTTTATTGTTGGATAGTTTACAAGATATTTTAATATTTGTGACAAGAATACATAGCACACATGAAGATAATGGTCATCCTAATACTAAACATTGAGTGTATGTTCTTTTAAGGATGTGTTCAAATCCTCGATGTTATCACTGGTTTGATTTATAGCAAAAGACACATCAGATAGACTCTCTATTCAAAGGTCATTGACAATATCATAGCCCACTAGTCTCGATACTCCATCAGCTCAAATAGCCTTGTCACCCCCTAGGGGATGCCCATTTTTTTGCCTTTTTCCAGAAATTAACTCAAAGTGAATTGCTTCACAATTGAGTAGCTATCTTGGGAGATATATGGTGAGTAATCTTGGGGGCAAATTCTTCCCCACCCTTGCACTATGATATTGCCAATGTTTGGCGACTGACTTGGTTCAAAGTTTCTAACGCTAAGGTTCTTAATCAAGTTTCTTGTTTGGCCATCAGTAATAAACTCCCTTAGGAGGCTTCCCAACCTTTAGAATAAAGGCTTTACATATCATAAAGATACTGGGGGAAGGTTAATTGTTGCGCGCAACCGTTGAAAGGGACTTTCGTCACCTTCCACTTTTGATTATAGTGGGTTGGAACACTTGGCATCAAAGTCATTCCCCACTTAGGTCGTTCCCTTCACACTAGCCAAAGAATGGCTTTAAGAGTTTTTCAACCCCTCGGGAAGGTAGGCCAACTAAAGGTTTTATTGCTTGAAATACTGAAAGCATAAGAGTGGTTTGGATTTTTGATCACCCAATTAAGGGCAGAGCATATACCTTCCACTTTTGAGACAAGACAAACAAGGTTCTTTTTAGCCTTCAAGACAATGATTTGCTAACTTCTACTTGGAGATGTTGCTCCAAAAAGCATGGTGTTCCTTTTAACCCTTCATAGCAAAGTGTGTATTTCCAAAAATCTTTGAAAAATAAACATGGTCAACAAAGTAAATTGTGATGTTGGTCAACAAAATTAAAGTCGATAGGGGAAAGTTTTCCCTCTTTTCTTTACATAAAATGAAGATGAGGTTTTTTTTCCTTTTGCAATGAATTGAGATTGATCCTTTTAGGCACCAAAGGAAGGTGAAGTTTGTTTTAACCTTGCTAAAAGTAAATTTGCTTGTTCTTTTTAGAGCTTCCAAAATGAAGTGTTTTTCCTAACTTGCGGGAATGAAAGCTTTGCTTTGTTGTCCTTTTTCCCATGCAATAAAGAAAGATGAATTTTCTTTTAAAACACCAAAAAGGAAGGCATGAAGTTCATTTTATGCATCCAAATGAAATGATGAGGTTTATTTTAACTTTTGCAAAAAGGAGAGTGAGTTCTTTTTAACCAATTTTTGTTGAAAGAAAGTAAAAAAAGAAACTTGAAGCCTCTAAACTAACTCCTTCCCCTACATAAAAAAGATTAGAACCTGCACATAGTCAGTGATCAAATGTTAGTGTGGGCTTACACAAGCCTAAATTATGATCTTGGTTACAAATTTTAAAATCCTGATCCTAAAATGCCCTGAAATTTGACTAAGTTTGAAATTTGGAGGATCTTTCAAAAATTAGATTTTTCATTACAACTCCTAGAGGTCCAAAACCCCTCTCTAACATTCTAACAATATATATGGAATATAACTTAAAGTATAAGAAAGAGAAAAGAGAAGAGGAAATGCCACTTATACTAAAATGTTATATTCCATATATTTGTCCTCCCCCAAGCCTAATTTTTGACTCTACTATAAATTTTTGCCTTGGTTAGATCTATGCGCTAAAGTATTGCATAGATGCGCTAAGAAATGATGTCTATGCCCTAAGAAAAAGCACCTATGCGCTATTATGTAGCCCGAATGTGCTAAAATAATACTCCTATGTGCTGAAATAGCAAAGAGGGATATGTGCTAAAAGGAAGATTAGGTGCGTTAAAAGATGGTTTCTATGCATTAATATGTGCCATGGATGCGCTACAAAAAGTTTTGGATGCACTATTATGCTATTTCTACCGCACCGAGACCTACAGGAAAATGTTAGTAGGATAATGCACTATAATAAAGACTGGACGCGCTACAAGATGGACCCAACACACTGAACAGTAAGCGGGATGCGCTAGACTATTAACCAGATGTGCTAGGGAATGTTTCCCATGTGCTGATTCTTGTTTCCTGTGGACCTGCAAAAGTGGTTAAATTAAAAAACTGATTTGATATATGGGGTTGGGCCCCAAGGTGGGTGCCAGAAATGTATGCGGGAAAAGTAGGTTGATAGAATTTGAAATGTGAAAAATGGAGTTCTAGGGAGCCTTGTTTACACACCCACATGACTTCTTGGTGCAAGCTATGGAGTCATGAAGTATGGCTTAGCTTCCAAAGGTTGGTTCCATGGTTCTCTATCTCACAAGGTCCCTCAAACCAAATGTCTTTACTCCCTCAAAAGCAATGTCTTTACTCTCATATCACTGAGCAAAGTGGTTTAGGGATGAAAAATGCAAGAACGAGGGATGCTTTGTTTGATTTTAAGATGAAATGCACCTAAGCTATGCATGATCCTATAAATTCAATAAACTAGTTATAAGATGACAAGATTAGTAGCAAGATTATCCTAGCATGACATACTAGTCTATGATTCAGCTAGATGATAAGGAAAATACTCTAAACATGCATATTTAGATTAATTCCTATTGAAAAGAGAGGCTAAATGATGAGCACAAATGATATATTTAAAACTTAGATGGATTTTAATATAAGTGTGATGCTAAAGACTTGGATCTATGAAAAATGGAGGAATGAGAGCTCTATTTATAGCAAAAATAGAGCAATGGATGGTCAGGATTGAAAGAGTTAATCAAGGGCTAAGTTTGAAAGTTGGGAATCCATGTTTATAATTGGAACCAATGAAATGGTGACAATTATAAACATGGATTCCCAACTTTGAGGAGATGTAAGAACCATTAAATGCTTGAGAAGACCTCATGGTTACCCTAGGAGGTAAGGGTTAAGGTTAGGTTAGGGTTATCCAATGGATAAAGCTTTTACCCAAGAGGTAAACTCTTGTGCAAAGGTTAAAGGGATAACCATGGTCAAAGCAATGAATTCTTGATGAGACCCTTGGGTTAGATGAAGGTTGAGTTAAGATAAAAAGTCTCTAATCATGCTAGAGGGTTGAGTTAACCATTAATGGTTATGAAGACTTTCAAGGTTAACTTGTTGAAGACATAAAGACTTTATTGCTTTTTGAAGACTTTGCTCCAAATTTGAGAAGTGATCTCCTCAAATTTAGGGAAAAGGGATAATGGATGGGTTTGGGCTAATTGATTAGGATTAGATGGATTCTAGAAGAATTAAGAATAGGATTTAGGATGCAAGTGGGAGATGTAGGAAAATGCAAGTGGGTGAGGGAAAATAGAATTAATTAAAATAAATTGCTTTATTTCAATTTGGTCGCAACTTGCATTTGTAGGATTTTGTAAGTGGGGGGATTTATAAATTGTAAGGTCTACCCCAAACCAAGCTTTGATTTACTTAGTTGACCCTGTTTGACCTATTAATAAATGCTTTATAATTCAATAGAATGGACTATGTTAGGCAGATAGGTTTTTGAGAAAGATAATTGAACCAAGCTATAGAGTTATCACACCTAGTGGTATACTTTTGATGTGTTATGAAGTTGAAATCCTAAAAGACCCATTGATTGGATAATCTTGATTTAATGTATGTCAGCTATGTGTGGATGAAGAACTTATATGATTCTGTGATTGGGTAACATTTATGAATGTGGATGCTTCATTTATATGCTTTATAGATACAGAACTCTAGATGATCCTAGAATAGGATAAATTTGAGAGGAGGTATGCCATTATTGAAATTGCGGGACTTTACTATGAATATAGAATTATGATGTATGGTTAAGTTATGTGAATTGGGATGAAATTGCTTATGTGAATTTGCTTGATAAAAGATGTATTTAATCTGTGCAGATGAAAATTGTATGCAAGTGATGATGTGTATTGTTATTCCTTTGAATTACATTATATGTGGATATTTGAAAGTACTAATGTGTAAATTGAGATGCGCAGGAAATTTACCATGTGACCATGGAAATTACGGAGAATCAAACCTAGACTTATGTATGTTCGTAAGCTAGGGTTTGTCTATTTGGAGAGACAACACCCCGTTTGTGTTGTATTTTATTCATAACAGTATATGCTGCATGAGTGTTAAGTGTTATTTAAATTTATTGTGTAAAAACCACAAGAGACAATTTCATGTTTTATTTTTGTAAAAGTGTTTTATTTGTGTCACTTGACACATGTGTGGATTTAAATTTAAATGTTTTATTTGTGTCTCTTGGTGGGAAAGTGTTTAATTATAGTTTTTCTTTAATAAAATAATGTGTTGTCATAAATACTTTGGGAATATAATATTTGGGGTGGTCAACTTATGTTTGACCCGAAAATAAACTTCAGAGGGGTTTAAAATGGGTTAAATGAACACCTAGGGGTAGTTTAATAGGGTTTCCTAAAGCCCATAAGGTATACCTAGGGGTTAGGGGCAATTTTAGGCAAGTTTCTACTTTATAATGATCTTTTTAACGCTTTAAAAATTGGTTTTTTTTTGAGTTGTGCAAAAATTGAAAATTAGAAGTTAAATCTAATCAAGATTTTTCCTTTTGGAATGAGAGTCTTTTTGCATTTTTGCTTTCTTTCCTTTTTGGTTTTTAGAACTTGTGAGAACTTAGAGAGTGAGCTTCTTAAGGAAGATTTTTGAGAATTGGAGGGTAATCACCCACTCTCCATTTTTGGAGACAGAAGAAAATTTGAAAAGAAAATAATGTTATGGAATAGAAAAATTGATTAAGGGTAGAAGGAAAAAGATTTGTGGATTGGGCAGCTCTTCATCAAATATCATAATACCTTTGGGCAGAATAAGGTTGGTTTTCAGTTATTCATTTTAATGTCATCTTCTTGTTTATGTCTGGAAGTTGTTGGTGTAAGAAATCTGTGTTCTTGAAAGTTTGTGTTAGAAAATCTTTTGGTATTTTTTCTTTATGAATTGTTGTGTTTTGGGAGTTTTTCTCAAGATCTCTTACTCTTGGGAGAGAAGAGGATCTTGAGGGTGGTAGCAGTGACAACCCTCGAGTGAGAGACTCTCTTTTGAGAGCGATCACAAGGGATCTTTGTGTGACCCTTGTTGCATGGCCTGTTTGTGCAAATGGGGGTCATAAGGAGGGATATAAGGCTAGAATGCCTTTGGGGGGCATAAGGAATAAGGGGTTGAGATTCTTGATATTATTATTGTGCCATGAGGTGGCTTCTTGATATATTTATTGTGCCACGAGGTGGCTTCTTGATATATTTATTGTGCCATGAGGTGGGTTCTTGTTTATTTCATACTTGCAGTTCTCCTCAGGGTATTGGTCCACTACCACCCTTTGAAAAAGTTCATAGCCAAAGTGTGGTGCTGTGAAAGCCAAGTTGGGAATGTGTCTGGAATATTTGTATGCATTGCTTTCTATGTGTTTGCCTGTTTGTTACCCGTCTAGGAATTGGTTCTCCGAGCTCGGGGGTGGCTACCAGTTAGCCTAGGCTGGGAGGTGAGCACTCCGTGGTCATACTTGTGTTTTATCTATTATGCAGGAAAGTCAGGAGAAAGAGAATAAGAACCATGAAAAAGATACAGAAGATTATTATTGAAGATACTTAAATCCAGTTGCAGATATTTGTTTAAATTTGTTATAGAAGTATGCCTCATTCATGGAAAAGAGAAGCAAGTTGTAATTCTTGAAAATAGACTTGAAGTTTTATTGTTGTGGCTATACAAAGAACCATCCTGTAAATTGGTAGAATATCTTAGAGTGGTTTAAAAAAAAAAGAAAAGCTTGTTTTATTTCTACTTCTGGTTTTTAGTAAAAGAAAAGTTATTTTGAGTTGCATGCAAAAGCTTCTTTGTATTATGGAAAAAAAAAAAAAGAATAGATTTCATTTAAATTTTATCTATATTTTACTTGTGGCAAAATAGGAATTTATTCTTACTGAAAGATCTTATGTATAAAAAAAAAAGAAAGTTTTAAGTTATTGCTTATATAGTTGAAAAATCAATGAATATTTTTAGTAAAGAGAAGTATATTGTTTTTTCCTGAAAAGTATTCTAGATTGTATTTCTAATTAGTGTGGGTTAAAAAGCTTAACAATTGATTTTGCTTCATTCCTCTATCAGCAATTAGAAACAAATAATTAAAAAAGAATCTTAAGTCTATATATATATATATATATATATATATATATATATATATATATTTATATAAATGTTTCTGAATTAACTTAATGCTTTTCCTTTGTTATATTAATTTAAAATTGTTGCATGTAAATCTTTTCTTAAAATATATATATATATATATATATATATATATATATTGAAATATTTTCACCGTTTTTAACTATGGTTATAAATTTATATAAATATAAATATATATATATATATACATAAATATATATTTATATATATATATATATAAATTTATATATATTATATTTTTAAAGAAAAAAAAAAGAAAAAAGAAAAAAGGGGAATTGTAATGGGTCCACGCGGACCCCACTGTGTGTACGCACAGTGAGGGCCGCGCGGCGCCCACTGTGTGCACACACAGTGGAGTCGCTTCGGCTCCCACTGTGTAGACACACAGTGGACGGCCGCGGCCGCCACTGTGTGGCCAGACAGTGGGGAGCTGCTAGCGGTGCCCACTGTGTGGACACACAGTGGTGCCGCGGCGCCCATTGTGCGCCCACACAGTGGTGCCACGGTCCTCCCCGCCTCCAACATCCATAACCTGCAACAAACAAATAGCCATGGCCGCCTTGGGGTTTCGGCCCAGCAAGAAAAGAATTCACTGTTAAAAAAAATATGGATTAAACCCTAGCCCAGGTGGGGCTAGGGCAAAGGAATTTAAAAAAAATAAAAAAATAATATGATATTTAGATTTGTAAATATATATATAAGAAATTAGAACCCTAAATAGGGTTGGGGAAATATGGATTAATATTTAGTAAGTTATTATGCTTTTGAATTAGAATTAAAATATTTAAAATATATGTCATATATATATATATATATATATTTTAATTATAAATATATATATATGTATTTATAAATAAATATATATATATATATATTTATTTATAAATACATATATATATATATTTATAATTAAAAAATATATATATATATTTATATAATTCTGGTTATAATTTGAAGCAAGTAATAAAAAGAAATTTAAAAATGGTTGGTTAGGCTATATAGTCATATTGGAGATTAAATTAATTTTTCCCTCTTATTTTTCTTTAACGTGATTGATTTAATAAACCTAATGACTAGGTATATCATGGAGATAAAATTAAACCAGTTAATTTTCCACAAATAATATTTAACAATCTATCGAAGCTTGGTTCATCTCAGAACTAGCTCGAATTTAATAATGGAAATTTCAATAACGCTTGTCGTGTGAGCGAACTTGTTAATTAAATTAGTATGTTTTTTTAAAAAAATTTGTTCCGTTTTTGCCCTAAATTTTGGGCATGACATTTTGGTATCAGAGCCCTAGGTTCATACACTGGTGAACATGGGCTACATTCATAACTTAATTGAAATCAAACTATGGCTTGAAGTATATCACCTAGGTGAAGACTTGTGAAATAACAAAGTGAAACATGAGTGAAAATGCTTGTGGATCGATAGATCAATATATATGAATTCAAGGGGTTCCAAGGGTCACTAAAAAACCCTGAAATTTGAACTTATTAGTCATAATATTTATGGCTTAAATAAAACCCTGAAGGCTGCGAAATATTCAACTATTTATTCATATGAAGTAATTTCGGTGTCTATTAACGAAAAATTAGACCTTTTGTACCTACGAGGTTACCATTCAATTGGAACCTAAAACGCAATAACTGCCCTAATCAAATCAAGTATGAGGAGTTAATTTTTTTTCAATAAAATACTCTTGATGATAACTAAAAGAATGCCATCCATTGAAATATGTTCTTGACATGGCAAATCAAATGAGATAAATAGACCTTAGATGGAGGCACCATAAACAAGATAAATTAAAATTTTAAGTTATGTGAAAATTATAATGGTTAAAAGATCAAGGCCGACATAGAGAACATAAATGAAGAAGAGTTAAGGGGTACTCTTGCAAATCTCCGGAAAGAAGCATTAACCTATCCTAATGGCTAGGTACCTTAATAATGTGGTTAGGATAAATTTCTTATTAAAGAACATTTGTTAGACAATGGTTGTAGCATTATAGTGAAGCTAGAGATGGATAACCTTGGAGATAAGAACTAAACTAATGAATGACAATTCCCTTGATCAGAGAACCCTAGTAATACTATAGATGAGTTAGATAAAGAGAAAGGCGGCATGAACTTCTCGGGTAAAAACACGTAATTACAATAAACCCTAAGTTCATCCGTGGATTATATGATTGGGGAAACAAGCAAGTAAAGCCTCAAATTAATTCCTTTATGGAAAGATAACCTTGACGAAAGTAAATAATGCAAGAGAGAGGAGAGTTGATTTGGGAATCGAACAAAAGATCCCCATTGAAGTGCAAGGAGTGTAAAAGTATTAGGATTTTATGATCTAGAAATGGGTAACTAGATGTCATTCAGAAACTAAGAAGGAAAGTGCAACCCAATCATGGTTAGTCGCTAGGTACAAGACAGTATGTAACACAGTTTAACTACTAGGCACAATCGAAGAAGCCTTGCAAATTTTGGCACTCAAGTGTGAAAGTATGCGAAAACATTAAGTATGGATGAAGCAATTTGTAGATGGAAATGGCTTAGGGGTCGAGAGTATAATAGTAATATAATACTAAAGTGTTAATGAGGATTAGTTGGAAGTATAAAATATTTGATGAGAACATTGATAAGGAGCCGAATTATGTGGTTAGCTAAGAATTTGGAAATTTTGGGAGTCTTAAGACATTGGTAATTGTTGGACATCCTTATGTTATACCATAATAGGGTAACTGGATATTAGAATGGTAAGATGAGTTGTTTAGATCAAAAAGATTGAAGGTGTGATATGCCGGATTTGGCTAGTAAGTAAAAATAAATAAGTAATATGGAAGGAGATAACTTCCCTTTTTAATAAATTTTTTTAATTAAAAGGATGGGTGTTGGCCACTTTTCGAGTGCACACCCCCTTGATTTCAAAGTGATTAAGTAAAGTAGAAGAGAATAAGTCCACTCTTTGAGTTGTTTGAGTTATGTCATGAAATGTGTGGGCTGAAATTGTTGTCAAGCATTTTCGATCTTACTTGACAATAATTCCACCCCAAAAGGCTCTTAACCATAAGTGTTAGTAATTTTGGCAACAAGCTCCTACCTAAGGAAGGCAAGTAAATATTGGAGGTGAAAATACAAGAGTTGGCATAAGGTGCTAAGGAAACAAATAATGTCCCTAGTAAAAACTATAAGATTATATTATTCAAATCCTAAGTGGTTCTAAGTAAACAAGTGTCAATTTGGTACCGAACTATCAATCGAGTGTGTAAGACATGAAATTGCCGATGCTTTAAGCTACCACGTAACATCGAGTTAGGGCTTAGCATTTAAGATAGTTAATGGAAACCATAATTAATTAAGTTATTAAGGAAGGATGCTATAACATGATGGAGAAAATTGGATATTTATTAAATAATGGATATTGAACCAAGTAACTACATAAAAAGTCTATCTAGTAGAAGATGGCCTAATTAAGTACTATTAAACGCAACTGTAATGGAAGAGACTTTTGAGTGAAATTATAATCGCCCTTATTAAATTTATTCAACCCACTTGAGAATAAGAGTTATCGTATTTATTACGTTAGTAATGTTCTTAATCCTATCAACTTTAACTTCTAATTAAGCATAGGTTGTGAATAATTAAGTGTTCAAAAGGATTAGTGCAAGAGGAATGGACGGAGAATGGTAGAGTTAGTGCAAACTCCTGTTAGAATATAATTAAGGATGCTAATAACCCTGTATAGATAGTGGATTATATCGGAAAGTGTAGCTTGAAATAGTTAGCACATGAAGGTTAAAAAAATTGAACATGATTTATAAAAAAGTGAATGTGATCTCTTGCGTATAAGAATGTATTTCATAAATTGTTAAAGGAGTTTAAAGAATCTAAAATCTCAAGAGTCTAATAATCACTTCCTAACACACTCAGGACGCATGACCTTGGGTGATGTGTTGCGGTTACTCCCTATAGCATGGCTAGAATGGTCATCTTGTTTCGAGTTTGATCCAACATTAATTTTGATTTTCTTTGAAGAGTATATTGTGACACTGGGGCTAGGATTTTCTTTTTGGTTTATTTTGTTTATGAAGAGAAGACCACTAAAATTTATGTTTCTTTTTATATGAACTATGGCACTTGCCGTGTTTCTAGTTTTAATATTTTTCAATTGCCGACATTTTTCTTCTTTTATTGGACTTGGCAGAAGTAACTTGTATTTTGATCTTGTAGAGTGTCAAGTGGTCATTTTGATGGTTGATACAACTAGCCCTAGTGATGTGATTTGTGTAAATGTCTATCATGTTCGTTGAACCACTGATAGTGTGTCAAGGGAGAATACCGCAAGGGGTGAAATTAGGCACAAGAATTAACAAAGGACGTGTTTTATCAAATTAAGATAAAGGAAGGAATATCCTCCTAAGTAAAATTAATTGCGAGTAACCGGAAAGAGAAAATTTATAACAATAGTGTGACCTAGACCTAATGAATTGTGAAAGTAATGATTTTCGACTGGTAAATTTAGCATGGGTATGGAGAGGATTGCGTGGATGATATCTAAAATAAGTTTTAATAATTTCTATCACTCCCTTAGAATGGGGGTGTTGTGTACTTTAATGGTTGGAAAATTGCGAATGATGCTCCCTATAAAACTTAAACCTTGGAGCCTATAAATATAAAAACATGTTAATCCCTAGTGGTAGAAAACTACCCTATATAAGGGCGGAATTGAAGAACCTAAATATGCTTTTGCCTTGTCACCTAAGAAAGTAAGAAGAAATTATACACCTAGGACGATTTTACGAATATTATATTAACACCCTAATGAGGTGCCTCGAATGTAGAATAAGTAGCTTCATGGTGGTTAAGTGTGATGTCGATTTTCTTAAGTAACATGCTTGGACGTGAATATAGTAGCATAAGCATGCTTTTAAACAAATCCTAAACTAGTAGAACTCCTAGAAAATTCTATATGTGTAACCTTGATTATGATTTGGAGGGTAGAATAATGTAAGTTGTTAAAAGATAGAGCTTTGCAAACACCTACCTGAGATCAAAGGGAAAGGTAATAAAAATACTAAGAATTTAACCTTGTGAAGATAGTAAGTTAATTACAATAATAAGTTGATTTTGGTATTCCATCATTCAGGTAGGCAGGGTAATAGTTTGAGTAACTTATGGAAATGGAGGGCAATATTATGTCCCTACTTTGAAATTCTACTCATGCGACTTCCAGGAGTAAGTCGAACCCTAGGGGAGGAGGATGTAAGGTCACCCCAAACCAAGCTTTGATTTACTTAGTTGACCCTGTTTGACCTATTAATAAATGCTTTATAATTCAATAGAATGGACTGTGTTAGGTAGATAGGTTTTTGAGAAAGATAATTGAACCAAGTTATAGAGTTATCGCACCTAGTGGTGTACTTTTGATGTGTTATGAAGTTGAAATCCTAAAAGACCCATTGATTGGATAATCTTGATTTAATGTATGTCAGCTATGTCTGGATGAAGAACTTATATGATTCTGTGATTGGGTAACATTTATGAATGTGGATGCTTCATTTATATGCTTTATAGATACAAAACTCTAGATGATCCTAGAATAGGATAAATTTGAGAGGAGGTATGCCATTATTGAAATTGCAGGACTTTACTATGAATATAGAATTATGATGTATGGTTAAGTTATGTGAATTGGGATGAAATTGCTTATGTGAATTTGCTTGATAAAAGATGTATTTAATCTGTGCAGATGAAAATTGTATGCAAGTGATGATGTGTATTGTTATTCCTTTGAATTACATTATATGTGGATATTTGAAAGTACTAATGTGTAAATTGAGATGCGCAGGAAATTTACCATGTGACCATGGAAATTACGAAGAATCAAACCTAGACTTATGTATGTTCGTAAGCTAGGGTTTGTCTATTTGGAGAGACAACACCCCGTTTGTGTTGTATTTTATTCGTAACAGTATATGCTGCATGAGTGTTAAGTGTTATTTAAATTTATTGTGTAAAAACCACAAGAGACAATTTCATGTTTTATTTTTGTAAAAGTGTTTTATTTGTGTCACTTGACACGTGTGGATTTAAATTTAAATGTTTTATTTGTGTCTCTTGGTGGGAAAGTGTTTAATTATAGTTTTTCTTTAATAAAATAATGTGTTGTCATAAATACTTTGGGAATATAATATTTGGGGTGGTCAACTTATGTTTGACCCGAAAATAAACTTCAGAGGGGTTTAAAATGGGTTAAATGAACACCTAGGGGTAGTTTAATAGGGTTTCCTAAAGCCCATAAGGTATACCTAGGGGTTAGGGGCAATTTTAGGCAAGTTTCTACTTTATAATGATCTTTTTAACGCTTTAAAAATTGGTTTTTTTTTGAGTTGTGCGAAAATTGAAAATTAGAAGTTAAATCTAATCAAGATTTTTCCTTTTGGAATGAGAGTCTTTTTGCATTTTTGCTTTCTTTCCTTTTTGGTTTTTAGAACTTGTGAGAACTTAGAGAGTGAGCTTCTTAAGGAAGATTTTTGAGAATTGGAGGGTAATCACCCACTCTCCATTTTTGGAGACAGAAGAAAATTTGAAAAGAAAATAATGTTATGGAATAGAAAAATTGATTAAGGGTAGAAGGAAAAAGATTTGTGGATTGGGCAGCTCTTCATCAAATATCATAATACCTTTGGGCAGAATAAGGTTGGTTTTCAGTTATTCATTTTAATGTCATCTTCTTGTTTATGTCTAGAAGTTGTTGGTGTAAGAAATCTGTGTTCTTGAAAGTTTGTGTTAGAAAATCTTTTGGTATTTTTGCTTTATGAATTGTTGTGTTTTGGGAGTTTTTCTCAAGATCTCTTACTCTTGGGAGAGAAGAGGATCTTGAGGGTGGTAGCAGTGACAACCCTCGAGTGAGAGACTCTCTTTTGAGAGCGATCACAAGGGATCTTTGTGTGACCCTTGCTGCATGGCCTGTTTGTGCAAATGGGGGTCATAAGGAGGGATATAAGGCTAGAATGTCTTTGGGGGGCATAAGGAATAAGGGGTTGAGATTCTTGATATTATTATTGTGCAATGATGTGGCTTCTTGATATATTTATTGTGCCATGAGGTGGCTTCTTGATATATTTATTGTGCCATGAGGTGGCTTCTTGTTTATTTCATACTTGCAGTTCTCCTCAGGGTATTGGTCCACTACCACCCTTTGAAAAAGTTCATCACCAAAGTGTGGTGCTGTGAAAGCCAAGTTGGGAATGTGTCTGGAATATCTGTATGCATTGCTTTCTATGTGTTTGCCTGTTTGTTACCCGTCTAGGAATTGGTTCTCCGAGCTCGGGGGTGGCTACCAGTTAGCCTAGGCTGGGAGGTGAGCACTTCGTGGTCATATTTGTGTTTTATCTATTATGCAAGAAAGTCAAGAGAAAGAGAATAAGAACCATGAAAAAGATACAGAAGATTATTATTGAAGATACTTAAATCCAGTTGCAGATATTTGTTTAAATTTGTTATAGAAGTATGCCTCATTCATGGAAAAGAGAAGCAAGTTGTAATTCTTGAAAATAGACTTGAAGTTTTATTGTTCTGGCTATACAAAGAAACATCCGGTAAATTGGTAGAATATCTTAGAGTGGTTTAAAAAAAAAAGAAAAGCTTGTTTTATTTCTACTTCTGGTTTTTAGTAAAAGAAAAGTTATTTTGAGTTGCATGCAAAAGCTTCTTTGTATTATGGAAAAAAAAAAAGAAGAATAGATTTCATTTAAATTTTATCTATATTTTACTTGTGGCAAAATAGGAATTTATTCTTACTGAAAGATCTTATGTATAAAAAAAAAGGAAAGTTTTAAGTTATTGCTTATATAGTTGAAAAATCAATGAATATTTTTATTAAAGAGAAGTATATTGTTTTTTCCTGAAAAGTATTCTAGATTGTATTTCTAATTAGTGTGGGTTAAAAAGCTTAACAATTGATTTTGCTTCATTGCTCTATCAACAATTAGAAACAAATAATTAAAAAAGAATCTTAAGTCTATATATATATATATATATATATATATATATATATATATATATATATATATATATATATATATATATATATATATATATATATATATATATATATATATATATATGTTTCTGAATTAACTTAATGCTTTTCCTTTGTTATATTAATTTAAAATTGTTGCATGTAAATCTTTTCTTAAAAAAATATATATATATATATATATATTGAAATATTTTCACCCTTTTTAACTATGGTTATAAATTTATATAAATATATATATATATATATATATACATAAATATATATTTATATATATATATATATTTATATATATTATATTTTTAAAGAAAAAAAAAAAATTTTAAAAAAGGGGAATTGTAATGGGTCCACGTGGACCCCACTGTGTGTACGCACAGTGAGGGCTGCGCGGTGCCCACTGTGTGAACACACAGTGGAGTCACTTCGTCTCCCACTGTGTGGACACACAGTGGACGGCCGTGGCCGCCACTGTGTGGCCACACAGTGGGGAGCCGCTAGCGGCACCCACTGTGTGGACACACAGTGGTGCCGCGACGCCCACTGTGCGCCCACACAGTGGCGCCACGGTCCTCCCCGCCTCCAACATCCGTAACCTGCAACAAACAAATAGCCATGGCCGCCTTGGGGTTTCGGCCCAGCAAGAAAATAATTCACTGTTAAAAAAAATATGGATTAAACCCTAGCCCGGGTGGGGCTAGGGCAAAGGAATTTAAAAAAAAATAAAAAATAATATGATATTTAGATTTGTAAATATATATATAAGAAATTAGAACCCTAAATAGGGTTGGGGAAATATGGATTAATATTTAGTAAGTTATTGTGCTTTTGAATTAGAATTAAAATATTTAAAATATATGTAATATATATATATATATATATGTATATATATAAAATTCTGGTGACAATTTGGATTAAGTATTTAATTATAAATATATATATATAAATATATTTATAAATATATATATATATATATATATATTTATTTATTTATTTATATAATTCTGGTTATAATTTGAAGCAAGTAATAAAAAGAAATTTAAAAATGGTTGGTTAGGCTATATAGTCATATTGGAGATTAAATTAATTTTTCCCTCTTATTTTTCTTTAACGTGATTGATTTAATAAACCTAATGACTAGGTATATCATGGAGATAAAATTAAACCAGTTAATTTTCCGCAAATAATATTTAACAATCTATCGAAGCTTGGTTCATCTCAGAACTAGCTCGAATTTAATAATGGAAATTTCAATAACGCTTGTCGTGTGAGCGAACTTGTTAATTAAATTAGTATGTTTTTAAAAAAAAATTTGTTCTGTTTTTGCCCTAAATTTTGGGCATGACATAAATAAATTTAGATTTATTTAAATGCAAATGAGATTTTAATTAAATGTAGATTTAATTAAAATGCTAAAGGTGATCAATTGATATCTTTAATTAAATGTAAATTTAATTAAAATGGCTAGAGGGAGGGCATTTAGTTAAATGTAAATTTAATTAAATGGCTTAGATAGAAAAAGGGTATATTAATTAAATCTTAATTTAATTAATAGGAAGAATTAAGAATAATTAAATGAATAAAATTCACTTAATTCATTGTGCAACTTTTAGGTGTCTACAGATTGTTTGTGCTTTTGTATGGTTGTTTTCTTTGTAGGCTTGGGAAGATTGTTTTGAGTTTTGCCATGGGGGACATAAGGAATTTTTTTTGGGACAAGTTGTAAGTTGTGGTGATTCTACTATGGTAGCCTTGCAAAGGCATTGTGTTGTCCTATTTACATATTTCCTCTAGGTACTTGGTCCACCTTCACCCCACAAAAAAAAGAAATAGTCACTTGGTGACTTTGTTTATCCTTGGGATGAGAGTTCTATGGTTGTGAGTATTCTTGTGTTATGTTTGCATTGGTTGTATCCCATTTAGCCTTGGTTCTCCTAGCTCCGGGGTGGCTTCATGTAAGCCTAGGTTGGGAGGTGAGCCTCCATGGTCAGAACCTACAAATGTTATTGTAGGTTTTCTTGGATTAAAGAATGGAGTGGAGTCAACTTCCAAGTTACAATTTTATTGTATTTAGTTCCAAAAAAAAGAAATGTATTTGACAAGCCCCCATTTGGTAGAAATGAAGAGGCTTGAGTTTGCAATCTTCCTATTTGTGTAAAGGAAATAATGAAGTAACAAATGTATTTATTTTGACTAGTTCATTCAAGAAATAAACAGAAAAGAAAGGCATTTGAGTTATTTCTTTATAATCTATATTGCTTGAAAAGGTTGGGAAGAAATCTGTTTTCTGTCTTATTAGCAAATAAAATGTATGCATGATGGAAATGAAAAAGAAAAATAGATGAATATTTAAGTTGTTTCATTCTGTTATTTTTATCATTCTGCCAAAATAAGTGTTAGAAATGCAGTTATAAATATAAAGGAAAAGCCATTTCTGTCTATAGTTTTAAAAGGAAATGCAGGAAAAATACTTTCAAGTGTTAGTTTAAATCTTCTTTTAGATTTTCATCTTGCTATTTTATTTATCAAAAAGAAATGTGAAAGAATTAATTGCAGTTGTTAAATACATTATTTCTATTATTTGTCATACCTGTTTCCAAGTTAGTATAACAGAAAATAAAAGTGTAGATTTGACAATATTAATACACACACACACACACACACACACACACACACACACACACACACACACACACACATGTATGTTAAATATTCTAAATACCTATTATTTTGCATCAATCTAATATGCTCTTGAAAGAAAAATTAAATTAGATATGTGCTACATCTAAGTTTAAAAAAAAAGATTTCATATACATTTAAATAAAAAAATTTCATACATTTAATATTCTGATTGAAAAGATAGATTATTTGAATCTGTGCAATCATATATTGTAACATTTTATATTCTTGTTAAATAGATCAGATTATTTAATTTAGAATAAATATATATATAGGTGCGTTAAAAGATGGTTTCTATGCGCTAATATGTGCCATGGAAGCGCTAAGGTTTAGCACAAATGTGCTATAGAAAGTTTCAGATGTGCTATTGTGCTATTTCTCTCGCACCGAGACCTACAGGAAAATGTTAGTAGGATAATGCACTATAGTAAAGTCTGGACGTGCTACAAGATGGACCCAACCCGCTGAACAGTAAGCGAGATGCGCTAGAATATTAACTAGATGTGCTATGGAATGTTTCCCACGTGCTGATTCTTGTTTCTTGTGGACTTGTAAAAGTGGTTAAAATCAAAAACCAATTTGATATATGGGGTCGGGCCCCATGGTGGGTGCCAGAAATGTATGCAAGAAAAGCGGGTCAATAGAACTTGAAATGTGAAAAATGGAGTTCTAGGGAGCCTTTCTCACACACCCACATGACTTCTTGGTGCAAGCTATGGAGTCATGAAGTATGGCTCAGCTTCCCAAGGTTGGTTCCATGGTTCTCTATCTCACAAGGTCCCTCAAACCAATGTCTTTACTCCCTCAAACCAATGTCTTTACTCTCATATCACTGAGCAAAGTGGTTTAGGGATGACAAATGCAAGAACGAGGGATGCTTTGTTTGATTTTAAGATGAAATGCATCCTAAGCTATGCATGATCCTATAAATGCAATAAACTAGTTATAAGATGACAAGATTAGTAGCAAGATTATCCTAGCATGATATACTAGTCTATGATTAAGCTAGATGATAAGGAAAATACTCTAAACATGCATATTTAGATTAATTCCTATTGAAAAGAGAGGCTAAATGATGAGCACAAATGATATATTTAAAACTTGGATGGATTTTAGTATAAATGTGATGCTAAAGACTTGGATCTATGAAAAATGGAGGAATGAGAGCTCTATTTATAGCAAAAATAGGGCAATGGATGGTCAAGATTGAAAAAGTTAATCAAGGGCTAAGTTTGAAAGTTGGGAATCGATGTTTACAATTGGCACCAATGAAATGGTGACAATTATCAACATAAGGTTGGTTGAGACGAGATGTAAGAAGCGTTAAATGCTTGAGAAGACCTCATGGTTACCCTAGGAGGTAAGGGTTAAGGTTAGGTTAGGGTTATCCAATGGATAAAGCTTTTACCCAAGAGGTAAACTCTTGTGCAAAGGTTAAAGGGATAACCATGGTCAAAGCAATGAATGCTTGATGAGACCCTTGGGTTAGATGAAAGTTGAGTTAAGAGAAAAAGTCTCTAATCATGCTAGAGGGTTGAGTTAACCATTAATGGTTATGAAGACTTTCAAGGTTAACTTGTTGAAGACATAAAGGCTTTACTGCTTTTTGAAGACTTTACTCCAAATTTGAGAAGTGACCTCCTCAAATTTAGGGAAAAGGGATAATGGATGGGTTTGGGCTAATTGATTAGGATTAGATGGATTAGAGAAGAATTAGGAATAGGATTTAGGATGCAAGTGGGAGATGTAGGAAAATGCAAGTGGGTGAGGGAAAATAGAATTAATTAAAATAAATTGCTTTATTTCAATTTGGTCGCAACTTGCATTTGTAGGATTTTGTAAGTGGGGGGATTTATAAATAAATTTAGATTTATTTAAATGCAAATGATATTTTAATTAAATGTAGATTTAATTAAAATGCTAAAGGGGATCAATTGATATCTTTAATTAAATGTAAATTTAATTAAATGGCTTAGATAGAAAAAGGGTATATTAATTAAATCTTAATTTAATTAATAGGAAGATTTAAGAATAATTAAATGAATAAAATTCACTTGATTCATTGTGCAACTTTTAGGTGTCTACAGATTGTTTGTGCTTTTGTATGGTTGTTTTCTTTGTAGGCTTGGGAAGATTGTTTTGAGTTCTTCCTTGTGTATTTTGTCTTGCATGTTTCATGATTATATGTTTTGTGGTGTTTCAAGGTCATACTCACCCTTGGGAGGGTAGAGTAGCCTTGGGGGTGAAGGGCTGCTTGATAGCCTAAGAGTGTAGAGACTCTCTTTTTGGAAAAGAGTGATTCACAAGGGTTATGGGACCCTTGTTGCATTGTTGTTTTTATGTTTATGCAATGGGGGTCGTAAGGGGAGATTTGGGCTTGTATGCCATGGGGGACATAAGGAATTTTTTTGGGGACAAGTTGTAACTTGTGGTAATTCTACTATGGTAGCCTTGCAAAGGCATTGTGTTGTCCTATTTATAGATTTTCCTCTAGGTACTTGGTCCACCTTCACCCCACAAAAAAAGAAATAGTCACTTGGTGACTTTGTTTATCCTTGGGATGAGAGTTCTATGGTTGTGAGTATTCTTGTGTTATGTTTGCATTGGTTGTATCTCATTTAGCCTTGGTTCTCCTAGCTCGGGGGTGGCTTCATGTAAGCCTAGGTTGGGAGGTGAGCCTCCATGGTTAGAACCTACAAATGTTATTGCAGGGTTTCTTGGATTAAAGAATGGAGTGGAGTCAACTTGCAAGTTACAATTTTATTGTATTTAGTTTCAAAAAAAAAGAATGTATTTGACAAGCCCCCATTTGGTAGAAATGAAGAGGCTTGAGTTTGCAATCTTCCTATGTGTAAAGGAAATAATGAAGTAACAAATGTATTTATTTTGACTAGTTCATTCAAGAAATAAAGAGAAAAGAAAGGCATTTGAGATATTTCTTTATAATCTATATTTCTTGAAAAGGTTGGGAAGAAATCTATTTTCTGTCTTATTAGCTATTAAAATGTATGCATGATGGAAATGAAAAAGAAAAATAGATGAATATTTAAGTTGTTTCATTCCATTATTTTTATCATTCTGCAAAAATAAGTGTTAGAAATGCAGTTATAAATATAAAGGAAAAGCCATTTCTGTCTATAGTATTAAAAGGAAATGCAGGAAAAATACTTTCAAGTGTTAGTTTAAATCTTCTTTTAGATTTTCATGTTGCTATTTTATTTATCAAAAAGAAATGTGAAAGAATTAATTGCAGCTGTTAAATACATTATTTCTATTATTTGTCATACCTGTTTCCAAGTTAGTATAACAGAAAATAAAAGTGTAGATTTGAGAATATTAATACACACACACACACACACACACACACACACACACACACACACACACACACACACACACACACACACACACACATGTATGTTAAATATTCTAAATACCTATTATTTTGCATCAATCTAATATGTTCTTGAAAGAAAAATTAAATTAGATATGTGCTGCATCTAAGTTAAAAAAAAAAGATTTCATATACATTTAAATCAGAATTTTTCATACATTTAATATTCTGATTGAAAAGATAGATTATTTGAATTTGTGCAATCATATATTGTAACATTTTATATTCTGGTTAAATAGATCAGACTATATAAATAGATATATACATATAAACATATATAAAATATACGTATATTTGAAATATATACCCATAAATGCACATATCCCTTTGGCTGAATACACACACATGCACACACACACACACACACACACACACACACACACACACACACACACACACACACATATATTAAAGCTACTGTAAAAATAAGAAAATAAAGAAATTTCATTTTTTTTTAAAAATTGCATTGAAAAATTGGAGGGCGAGTTTTGTTTGGGGAGCCCGCAAGCCGCAACCAAACAATGGTCCGTAGTCACTATGTGGGCCGCGACCCACATAGGTGGCCATGAGACACCTAGTGG
This sequence comes from Cryptomeria japonica, assembly GCF_030272615.1. Taxonomy (NCBI): domain Eukaryota; kingdom Viridiplantae; phylum Streptophyta; class Pinopsida; order Cupressales; family Cupressaceae; genus Cryptomeria; species Cryptomeria japonica. Next base: position 32,390,974 of record NC_081408.1, on the reverse strand, counting down.
GGTGGCCCACTGGTGGCGCCATGACCACCACCGCCTTAGCCTTCTTCAGCCCCGCGTGCCGCCTAATAAACAACTTGCCACCTCTTTCGCCCCTCTTAAATCCATCTCCCTTCGGTTCCTCTGTGTGCCTCATCCGCCATGGCCGCCTCCCTTGGCTCTTCTTCGATCATGCCGCTACCATGATCAACCTGCACACACACACAAAGAAAGAAAAATATTTGTGTAGCATAATAAAACCCTAACCCAATTTTTGGTTAGGGTAAAATAAAATGAAAAAAGAAAAGTAAATAAGGGGGAGTCATAAGAATTTTAAAATAAAACCCTAGTTAGGGTTAGAAAAGGAGATAATAATAAAAGGGATAAAATAATAAGGGGGGGCGGGAAATTTCTTTTAAAATTTGAAATGGGAATTGCCCCATTTAATTTAAGTTATTATTTAGTTTAGTTGACTATTTAGGGAATTATATGGAAGATGTAAAGAATTAATTATATAGCAATATTATACTCATGTTGGGTAAATAAATATTAAAGATGTTTTCTAATGGAAATTTTAAATAGTATAATGATTAAATTTAAGTTAAGGAGACATTTTAAATGTCGAATATTAAATATTTGATTATTTGAATGTTAAGGAGGTAGTTTAATGTCAAATATTAAATATTTAATATTTAATGTTGGGGAAATTTATTTTGCCAATTAAATGAGGTTATTGGCTAGGTTAATTTTATATTTGATTTAGTTAATTTTAATAGATGGATTTAAACATGTTATTATTATTGCTCAATTAATTATTTTAAATACAATGATATAGGTGTTAATATTATTTAAATTAGTCCAAAAGCAATTAAATACTATTTGGAATGGTTAATATCCCTTGATTAATAATTGGAGAATTAATTGATTAATAAATAAATTTGTGATCACCCCTTGGGGTAGGATTATTCAAGTTAAAAATTGTAAACGTTATATTTGTAAATTTAATTAAATTAACTTTAAGGACCCATTCTTTTAACGCTTGAGATAACCCTTAGCTTAGACAAACTTATTTATCTCATCTTTATCGTAGAGTATTTAATATTTTGTATGTTGTTTAAATTTTTTTTGTTGTTGCGTTTTTGCCCAAAATTTTGGGCATGATAGGATCAAGGAACACTGAGAGGTGGGGGTGAATCAGTGTTATGCAAATTTTAACTTTAATATGTTCTCTCAACCACTTAATGAATTTAATCAAAAGAAGGATGCAAGAACACAAAAAAAACAACTACAACACCATAACGCCAAGATTTTTATACATGGAAACCCAGTTAAGGGAAAAACCATGGTGGGGATGGACCCACAATATGAATATACTCAATTAGAAGTTTTACAATGAGAATGCATATGCATTTAGGCACATTGCCTAGAGCTCATTGCTCAAGAAAGAGAGGCTTATTGCCTACAAATGAATTACAATAGATCATTGAAGTGAATGAACTAAGAATAGCATCTACAAATGCTTGATTATAGTTCTAGTTAAAAACATTAAGCACACTTTTCATACTCTGCCTTATCCTGCTCTGTTTCACTATTCTGCTAAAATCTAGAGCATCAATCTCTAAGTTGTGCACGTGAAACTACACATAATCGATCAAAAAAACCTTTCACATATCCAAAATGATCAAAAGTATTGCTCTTATATATCCACAATAAGAAATTAGACTAGCTATATGTCTGCTCAAGAACATTTCACTATTTTATGAAATGTGTACAAATTGGCGGCAAAATATGAACTCAAATGCTAATGCAGGCCAAAACAATTGAACATGCACTACCATGTATGTCGGCTAAACATACTGGATCACAATTTTTTTTTCCAAATTTGCTCCACTTAATTCACATAAGGATCAACTACACAAGTCAGCCGTTCTGCATTTTCAAACTAAATACCGATACACTGAAGCTTCTAACTCACACACCAATCATCACTAGAGGCTAAAACTTTGGAATAAGGTAGTCTAGACATCCATCAACCTTCTTTCAGATCTGCAACACAAAATATTAACCTGAGATGAAATACAAGCCAAAATACTAAACTATGTCAGATGCTCTATTCTAAGCTCGCCTGACTCGAGCAAATCTCCAATCTGACTTTTGGTATGATCTAATATAGCAATGAGGATGGGTACATTGATTTGGGTTTCCATCAAAGACAACATTAGATGACTTGTGCAGTGTCTCTTACCAACATGGAGACCTCTCACTAGTACATTTGGGTCTGATTTTCAACGGCCTATCGTTGGAATATTGACTATTTTTTGTCGGACTGCCGACAAATGAAGCCATCAAAAACTCATCGTCGGTCATTCTGATGCTGCCATCTAATGTCAAAATTTTGATGACATCCTGAAATCTTTTGATGATGGCCATGATTGCTCATCCAGTGAGATAATGTTGTCAAGCATAAAGCATCCTCATCGGATGGACGTCAAAATGTCGACGCGTACTAGGAACTTGCATCGACGAGGATAATGATGATCATCTGATAATAGAGTGCCATCGAGCATACAACATCCTTGTTGGATGTTTTGTTGATTGGTGTCAGAATTCTGACTCCTGCCAGGAACTATGCATCGATGAGGATGTTGTTTCTCCAATAGTTTGGTCATCGGTGCAAAGTTGGGAGGATGTCAGAATTCTAGCGGTGATTTATTTTTATTAAAAAAAATGATACGCATGCCAATTATATTAGTGCTTGTTGGTTCTAGACTTCCAGTATATCAAGATAGCTAACCCAATCTAGTAATACCAGTATTGAAGGAGGTAATTAGAATAGCTATACTGAACACCGATATTGAGAAGCTTGTCAGAATAACTAACAAGGGCGGGATAGAAACATTTCACAATAGCAATGAGGTAAAGTTGTCTCGACGAAGAAAGTATAAGCGTAAGTGTCATTTGAGCTTATTGGAGTAACCTGTGAAGTCAAAATAACATATTAGAGACATTTCGAATAGTGAGAAGTATCTCAATGACATGTAAACAAGGCGGTATTGGGGAAACTACCCCAACTATACACCTGTGGTTGGAAGATGGATATCAGTGGAATCTATGGCGATACAAAGAATGATACCCTTATCGACGAAGCTGATAAAAATCAGAGTAATAGGATCATCAAAAGGCCGATAGAACATCCTATCCTGATAATGAATATATCTAATAACATTGGAATAAGACACTCTGATAATGTATCCTCTTCTAAGTACCTATATCGATATAACTTATAAGGATGAGATAACATCTTTCTGCTTCACTGATGGTAAAGGTAATTTCAATAAGGCACTGCTTAAGAGGTATTTGGGATAACTTACATAAGTGGAATAACACATAAAAGTCGCTCTAATCAATGAAGTTATCCCGATGCTTTACAAATGAAACAACATCAGGAAAGTTATCCCGATCTGACATTCACAAAACAAACAACCTGATATTAGACAGGAGAAGTATAAAACCCTTCTCGGGATAACTTGTAGTGTCGGGAAAATGAAATTTGGGTATGCCGATAGTTAAAACAATGCCGATGGACACTGACCGAGACATTATAGGTGCAGACAAATAAAAAATAAAATAAATTAAAGATTACTTGTGGGGATAGCTCAAGCTGAAATGACACAAGAGGCAGACGGTAACTAGTATAACCATAATTATCTATGGCAACTAATTTGTCAGAAAAGCACCAAATTTGAAGCAGTGACAGAAGGAGTTAAGCCAATGTCCTACATCATTAGAAAATTCAAATTTCAAAAAGATGGCACATTGATTCACAGAGTTAAGGCACATTTATTATTGCATGAAAGACACTTTCTGAGAAGCATTTTTAGGAGAATGTTGCATTCAGAATTACAAAGACTTTGAGATGATATTGAGGTAGGTTGAAGGCACATTGGACAACAGTGAGTAAGTTCTTTAATTGATTCCCCTGTTATTATTTCGAATAGTCTGTTAAATTGCCTGTGAAATGGAAAACTATAGTGGTGCTGCAAAGAGATAGAGAGGGAAAATAAGCAAGGGTAAGTGAAAGAAACAAAAAATAGGTGAGACAAGTCCTAAAACTAAGCATGAAGATAAAAAACTAAATTAGGACTTGCTTGATCAACTACCAGGTGCCATCCCAAAGCCTAAGAGATCTGCAGAGTGGAAACTAGAGGATAATTATACTGATGTGGGAGATGTGTACACAACCATCAGGGGATATGAATTGTTTTTATTTCTCTATCACATATAAGAGAAACCACAACCCATCTACAATCCATGGTAGTTAGGTATGGGAAAACTTGTAGTCCCAAATGTCTTTGTTAATATTGATCTCCTAGAATTGTTAGCATTGAATTTTAATCCAAACAAAAGAGCAATATGTGTCCGAGATGGAAATCCTTGTTTATTCATGTCACGAGAAGTAGTTTTTGAGGTTTTTGATTTGCCTGGTGTTTATGACCATCCCATAATTCTTGAAAATTTCCTGGAGGAATATAGAAGATTGGATACCACTTATGCTGGGTGGAGATTACCATTTCATTTGCTGAATCCTAAGGTTCCAATGGAAACAGAGGAAAGTCTGATATTTCATGTAAATCTATTCAAGGAATACTTCAAATACAAATATTATTTAGTAGGACAAGTGATGAATACTAAGAGGGGGGGTAGGGTGAATTAGTATACCAAAAAATACTGTAATCAAACTTCTAAACACTTTAGCAGATAACCGATGCAACAGATTCACTAATAAACCAGTTAAGATAAATGCAAACCAAATAGAAAATAAAGCATTCACCCACAAAATTAGAATCACCATAACACAAGATATTTGACGTGGAAACCCAAATGGGAAAAACCACGGTGAGAAGAAACTCACAAGTAACTATCTGTAGAATAGAAACTAGACCGGTGAAGGTCATACAATGTTCTTCACCAGAACAAATCCTATTAGGAATATAGATCTCTGTTAAGAGATAAGTCCTATTAAAGACTACCTTGTGAGAGGATTTCAGATCCACAGTTGTGAACCACCTTGCTAGAGGATTTACAAAGGCTTTGCTAGGTCTACCCGGTTAATGGTTTCAGACTTGTCGAAGATGTGAGTAATCAACAAGTGAGTGATCTAGATACTAGCATAGTATGCTTGGTTAGATCCTTGATAGCTCATTATTAATGCATTTTAGCATTAATTCAGTCTTCAATATCTCCACACTCTAACTCTTCACATAGACCTAATCTTCTCTACAGAGATTGCAAATAACCTTCTTATACATCATACATCTCTCACATATGCAAACCCTAAACATGATGTCCTTATAAAGGAAAGTGATTTCATGTCAGTCCAATAGGATTAAACTACAAGTTCCTAGGTTCAGTGCATCTAGCCACATTTGGTAACATGACACAAAATCATTGCCAAAGTGTCGGTGGATGATAACTCACCACAGAAATACCAGTTGGTATCTCATCACAAAGTAATACCGGTTAATACAATATATCGATTACCGATTTGACAAAAATGAAGACTGGTAGATCGAAGTGTTCTAATCAAAATTTAACTACTGCTTGGGTCCTTCGTACCACTTGTGATCCTCGAACCGCTTGAGGTCTCTATACTGCTTGGGTCTTCAATCAATCTGTGACTGGTAAACATCTTCTGCAAAACACCGATAGTCTAAAGACTATAATACATAATACCAGTTGGAACAATTACCGGTTGAGAATAACTCATACATCAAGAAAGTGTGTGTCCATCAATTACAATAAAAAATCATCAAAATGCCAACAACAAGTACTGGGGCTAAATACTCTAGATTTCATGAGAATTGAATCTATGGTCATTACAACAGACATTCAATCACAAAAAGCTAGAGAATTTGACTATGCAACATTCATGGCAGAACAACTTGTCCTTGGACTCACAACCATCCAGAGGGAATTTGCAAAAATTCACTTCTCGCACTATTCCATACTTATGCATATGGTGCTATTATATGGGCACAAGATTGGTCTATGGCTTGAAGAGATGAAGATAAGAAGACATGATGATAACAACTATTCTCAACTAGTCCAATTATGGACTTCAATATGGGATTGCAGATTTGTCAAATCTAATTACATTCATTTTGAAGAATATTTTGTTAAAAAAATTTATAGGTTTTATAGTTATCCTTACCACTCTGCACTTTCAGAAGATGTAAAGAGATTCTTGAGGCTTGTAGATTTTGGGGGACCAGAAACTGTCAAACACAATTGGGGAGTTTGGTACTGCTTCTTCGATGTAACCATGATAAGGGTTTATGGCTTCTAAGATGCCCCACTATTGTTTCCTAAAATAGTTCCCAACATGATAGCTTATTTGGAGATCATAAGGCAAATGGGGAAATCAAATTCTATGCATCTGGCTTCACATGATAAGCAATCATTTCTGCCTGTGACTCTATGCATAGGAGAATTTATTGTAAATAGAAGAGAAGGGAAAGATCTTGCATGGAATAGATTGTTCCATTATAACATGAAATTGGGATCACCAAGAAAATGCTTTGACTCGGAGGGGTATATTCATTTGGTGAGAAAAAGGTAGAAACTAGGTGCCTATGAACACATCCTGTATCTAAGAGATGACTTGATAAGAAATCTGGATGAAAAGGATGCGGAAGTGGCTATAGATGATCAAAATAGAGATGTTGAACAAAAGGCTAAGGAGAAGAAGACTATAAATATATCATCTTCAAAGGATAAGGAATCATTAGAGGAGGATGAACTCTCATTGAACAATTCTCTAAAAGACTGATTGAGGAACACATGCCGCTTGTAAGAGATCCTAATGAAGGAGCCTTGGTGGAAGATGATCCAAGGAAATTGGCAAGTGACACTATGATATCTGATGATTATTTCATAGCATCTCCCAAGTTCATGTCATATTTATATAGGATAAAAGGGAAATCAATTAGAGAAAATGTCGAGAAGGTCAATACCTCCAATGAAAGGCAATTATCGGTCACCTTAGAAAATGAAGTAGCACAAGAAATAGCTTTGATGACTCCTGAAAAGGAGAGGAAGCTTCTAAAGGATGTTGATGTTTTGATTTTTCTTGGGTGGGATATGAATTCAGCCTTGATCTTTGACAGTTTTCTCCATGATGTTGGTGCCAAGCATTAATTATCTCTTGAGGGTGTGACCCAAGTGTATATGGGATCACTATACAACCTTGACAAGCATGCCATGAAAATATGGCTACTATATCCTCTGAGAAAAAATCCTATGGTTATTGATATTCAGAAGGCCTTCGGGAACATTATGACCTTATAGGTTGGAGAGGTACACCCCATGATGACAACAGGTTTATGGGTAAACATAGCCAAACTGAACAAAGCAAAGATTCAATTCTTGGTGAAATAAAACCAATCAAATAAGCTTGAAATTATAAAAATAAGAACAAAGATTGATCACTTTAGAGAAATGACAAAATAGGGGGAGCCACAAAGATTGTTAATACAGGGTGAATCTTCCCAACCCCAAACTAAGGTTGATCAGTTGAAGGAAGAAAACTATCAACTGCAGGCCCAGTTGAAGATAACAAAAAGTGAAACCATGTCAACCCTGATTCAGAAAAGATTCACTAATATGATGAAATGGGTGGATAAATACTGGGATGCATACAACAAGAACCACACTATTATAGAAGAATATGAGTGGTTGGATAAGCGGCTACATAAGAAAATCCTAGAACTGCTTAATAAGGATGACAAACAACCTAGTGATATATAAAACTATGAAGATTTTATAAAGGCTCACAAAGAATACCTAGAGATGTTGGGAGAATAAGGAACAACCTTCCTCGATAGAAAAATGAACAACATTCCTTCATTGCTCAACAATAATGGAGAACAAAAGGAAAAGGTGGACTAGACTTGTGACTGCCAGCATATACTCCAGAGTCCACTGAAAGCAGTACAAGACTAGGATGTTGAAAAGGTGGCAGACTTCATAGAGAGCATGGTTTTGATGGAAGTAGAAGCTTGAGACACCATCCATGATTGTGATACCAGATACAATGAGAAGTATCTAGCACATCTAAAAAGTGTACATTTGTGTTTAACTAAGTGATTAGTTGTTAGTTCTCTTTTGTTTTCAAAAGACTTGGATCAAAAGGCATGACCTTTTGATATGTTATATAATATTCAATGTAATCATTTGATAGGGAATTTTTTTGGTAGGAGAGAATAGATAAAAAAAAAGTGAAAAACAATTTTTCTTTTTGTACTGAAGAACAATACATTATTTTTAGATTAATACAAAGCTAGTTCGTTTATTTACAAATGGTGTTATGGATTCTTTCATTGTGAAAATCAGTTCTGTATTATAATTGTCTATAATTGATGATTTCTACTCTATATCTTTGTGCAAAAAGGTTATGTGTTATACTATTTTGGTGGTGGAAAAATAGTGATTCATTTACAAAGTTGCATGCACTTTCAAGGATGCAAGTAGTAGCAAAATCCGTTAGAAGATGTGAGTTATGATACACTTGCAAATCCAAGATGCATAAAAAAAGTATATAGAACTAAAGAAAAAGACAATAAGTTCTTGAATGAATAGTTCAAAACACGAAGCAAAAAATAACAAATGAATAGTTTAAACCATGAAGCAAAAAAGAAAGATAGAAGTAGTAGTAATATTATATCACTTGGTACCAATTTGAATACTTGGTTCCTCCCCCTTATTACTTAAAAGATAATACTATGCTCTAGATGTCAAAGGAAATTTGGTCATGTGCATTGACTGCTACAATTTGGAATGCAAAAGAGGGAATGTACCTGATAGTCTACTACAATTTTAAGAACAAAGAGATTCTATGGCACCGAGAGGTTGAAATCATAGCCTATGATGGCCATAATCCTTGTTGCAGCAATAACGAGATGTGAGGTAACAATTATAAAATTTGGATGAACTCAAAGAGACATTTACAAATGCAACCTACCCTTTATAATACCTAATTGAAAAAATGGATGCAATGCAAGTCCTTGTATCAATAATGTCTAGCAGATAGTAAAAAACTAGAACAATAAATTCGTGGTTAGACTTAAAATGATAAGGAAAATTTAAAAATGCTAAAGAAAATGTCAACTAATAAAAAAACTTACAAGGATGAGGCATATTCATAACTTTTGCAGTCCTGCCATGGATATCAACACTAGAAGCAACTCATACTATTAGTGTACATACAAGACAATATGGGAGTTCATTATACCCAACAACTTGTGGTGTTGTTGTTCATGTTGGCTCTGTTGGACCCTGCAATTAAAATTCAATATACATTATTCAATAAGATTAACTATGCAACATAATGAAATATTGAAAAGTGTGTTATCTTATTGAGCTTCGCTGGGTTTTGAGAATAGTTTAATATTATTTACTTAACAAGGCCAACCATGTAAAGGTGGAAGCTCATTTGGCCCCTCCCCCCCCCCCCAACATAACTCTAAATTCCCCATTAACATCTAACAGTCATTCATTCTTTCTACCAATAATAAAATATATCATTCATTCATTACTATCACATAATAATCATTAACACATAACATTGATTAACATTAATTAACACACAAAATTCATCAATATTAATCAACACATATCATTCATAATCATTCATTAGCACATAATTACATTCATTAACACATAAAAACCAGTCATTTTCAAATAAGGTAGATTACAATCATTTCTTTTTTTGTTTTTTCTTTGAAGATATGTAAAGAATAAGTGGAGCATCATGTTCTTCATCATTTCCCCCCTCTTTAGTTGTTCTGCCCTCTTCTTGTGATCTAAATGTATGCCTAGTCCTATAATGAGGATGAGGACATTGAAGTGAAGGGGGGTCCTCTGCAATAACAAAGAAATGGGTTAAATTCAAAACATTTTTTTATTATTGTTACAAGTATTTCATTAACTTAAAGAACATAACCGTTGCGCTCTTTAATGGGGCCACATCATTTTGTCTAGCCTCAGCCTCAACATGTTGAACACCCTCTAGATCCTCTGGAGTTGAAATACTAAAGGTTACATTAATGCTGAAAACCAATTGCAATGAAATTTGTTTAAAGGAATAACAGTGGTCCTCTTTACCTGATTGGGGAACATCACGTTCCTAATGTTGTGTACCCGGATCCTGCTCCACTTGGTCACCACCAACTACATGCTATAAAATATTAACAAAAAAGGTTACATTAATTACTACACTAATTACAATTTAAGATGTTTAATTGTATTAATAATTACATAAATAAATTTGAAAAGCAAGTGAATACCTCCACTACTGGGATGTACATCTGGACCTTCATGTGTAGGTCATGTTTCATGATCAGCAAGCTGCATTCCAATGTCATGCACATTGTTATCATTGCTTGCTTATTTAAAACATATATAGTCACTTTATGTTGGATCTCAACATCAATTAGATTATTGGTAAAGTATTCAATTTGAAACAATTTTCATTGAGCTTATTTACCTGTGTGACGAATGCACCAGAATCTTGTGTTTGCCCACTCAATTCTCGTAGCTATTTAGCCATGACTGTATAGCCTTTTTGGTAGGAAATTCTCTTGTCATCTTTTGTGGGCGCTATATTGAATTCAGAGCCCTACATTTTGCTTGGTATCGTGAATTTTTCTTGCATTGTTTGATAAAAAAAATCGTTTGCAGTTTATAAATATTTTGATGTGATATTTCATTTATTGATACTTACAATTCATGTGGCAAGTTTCATATAACCATCAGAGCCGATTTTGTGCTGCTCGTGCTTTTGTTGTCTTTCCTTGGTTGCCTTTGATGTGTCATTCAGTCTATGAAAAGTTTGAAATATGTTAGATATTATAGATATAAAGAGTAATTAATTAAATTACATTGTTAATAGTATTGCATACTTTCTTTTGACATCTACTGCTATATTTCCTTTTTTCCTTTCAATTCTCTCCTTGGCTTCCAAAATCAGGTCCTTTCACTCCCTCTCTAGAATCATGGGGGGATGCTCGTACTTTATGTTCTTCTCTAAATGGGTCCTGTATTGGTCCCTCACATACTTTAGATATGTACCAACTTTTTCAAGGAGCTTGGTTTTGTCGAATGTGTCATTTCTAAACAAATCAACCATATAGTTTGTCAATTCATCTTTTAACCTTTTTTCTTGGTCATTCCACCTTTTAAAGCAAAAACAAAACTATTAGATTTAGAAATGAACTAAAGCTATCTTTATTATAGTTCAAGAAATGGATCAAAGGAAAACTATTCTAGCAATGATATGGAATCAAAATAGTTGATTAGGGTTAGTTCACATATGATGTTCCACCTTTTACGTATGGTGGGCCCAAATATCTGCAATGCAATGTCATTAAGATTTTTATAAAAAAAATCATTTCCTGCAAAAAATTCATGGGATCATTAGTCCAAAATGAGTGATCAGTAAGTAAATTACAATTAGACTATATATAATAATAATTTTAAAGTACCTGGAACCTTCTGTATCTTTAAGGGAATCAATTCATCGTCACTCACCACCAATGTGGCCTGCAACGTTCCCATGCTAGCAATACGAGAAGATCCAAGAAATGATGGTATGTTATCAGCAGTAGTCATCTCTAGCACATCCTCATGTACATCTCCTACCATAGAAAATGAATCCACTATGAAATACCCCCAAGAAAGAATGCTTGAAGGGAAATAAACACATAACAAAAGATAGAGCAAAAGAGGGATCTACCAACAGTGGGTGGGCCAACATGACATGTAGTAGAGGATGTCTACATGCTCCATGTTGCTGACATTGTAGTCGACAATACAGGTGGGGCTAACATCTCAGGAGGTGGCGTTCGCACAGAAACATTGACAACACCTAAAGAATAATACATTAAATATATAAGACATTAAATATATAAAACATTAAATATATGAAAACTGCAAGAATTGTAAATAAGGATGAACCTTTATTATGAACATTTACAGTATCAAGTATGATATGTTTTGGGTACTCAATGTGATAAGCCATGAAAATTGTCATCACCTGAACTACCTGCAATACCTTGATCATGGCCACTAGGTTGATGAGGACACATAAAATCCTGTAAAAAAAACACATACATATTTTAGTTAATGACATAAATAGAATAAAATATAAACCATTATTGAAATTTTGTTATAATTAAAGCTTTCATTACTTCTTACTTGTAAGTTTTGTGCTATCCACATCAAATGTTTCACCCTCTCTTCTTTTTCATTGGTCTGATGGCTCATGGATGCCAAAGCAAGAATCTCTCTTTTAATTTTTGTAACAAACTTTTTCATCATTTCTATAGGGTTTGTGGTTGATGTGATGTCATCATCACATAATATTGTTGGTCCGCATCCCTATAGAGGTGTTGATGTACTACAAGTCCCTTTCCCTTTTCCTGAACATCAGTATGTGACAAGAATATTATTAACACTATCAAAATTACTCCAAAACACTCAAGAAAAGTACATAATAATATAACAATTTGCCTTATCTAATTTGTACAATTATTATGAAGTTTACCTGCTTGGTATAAGTGTCGCGACCTACATTCCTATCTATGCTATGTGATGGATCCATGTCGCCTTGTGAAAAAGAAAAAATATAAAAATGTTAGAGAAATGAAACCAATAGACTTAGCAAAAAAACTTTCCTCCACTTTTTGAATGATGACATTTCATCTTTGGACCACAAACTAGACATGCAAATTTTCCCTTTGTTTGAAGACCTAAAAGATAATGTATAATTGGATTAAATATGTTAATTTTTTTAATTATAATTATCATGTGAAACTTTAACACTATAACATACCACAAAAGTGTGTTAGCCCTGGGGCATCGTGTATTGTCCATACAAGCATCATATGGAATTGAAATTGTCTTTGTCCTATTGGTCTAGAGACGTCATATATAGTGACACCATTCCATAACTCTGAAAACTCATCGATAAAAGGCTCAATATATACATTCATATCTTTAACTTGGTACTTACCTAATCAAATGAACAAAAACATTACGTAATTATTATGACCATTTTAGTGCAATATTTATAATTAAATGTAGACGACTATTAAATGATAAAATACTTGGAACAATCATTGCCAAAATTATGTGCTCCCTCTTTATTGACATCCATGGAGGAATGTTATTGTTGATAACAAAAACAGGCCACACTCAGTAAATAGATTTCAGCTCTCAAAATGGATTGATACCATTCACTGCCAATGAAAGCCTAAGTGATGGGGAGGTTACTCAAAGAGAGCTTACAACTTGTTTAAGGGAAGTCAGATGTTATCCTAGTGGGATTCATGCTTTTTTCATAATATCTTCAAAACAATTTTGGACACCTAAGCTCCCTAGAAGTGCTCCCAATCCAGATGTGCTTCTTGATTGCTCAAGCATGGTTGAGATTCACCAGGGTAAATCCAACCTTATACTCTAAAACTCCTCACAAGTGCCTGCAGGGGCTGTAGCAGGTGTTTGTGATGTTTTCCTAAGTCAATCAGTTGGTTTTGAGTGAGGGTTTCATTATTTTCCCCATCGCTCCTTCGTTTTCCCACTTTCTAGGCCTAGTAGCCCTAGAGCCCCAATTAGCCCTACCAAACTAGTTTTTGTGAATTTTCTCCCAACTTCTCCAAGGTCTCGCACAAAATATTTTCTAATCAGGATACCCTTTTTTAAGTACTTTCCAACTTCTGAATTTAGGAATCTAAGTCTGACCGTATAGGTACGAAACCTGAGAAATGCTTGTTTTAGGTGGTTTTGGGCTTGTTTTGGTCTTTTTCCAAGATTTAGGTGTCTTCCTCGATCTGCCACACCTCCAAATTCACAAATATGTTCTTCCACACATCACTTGTTCATCCCAAACACTCTTCAACTCCAAACCTTCTCTTTCCTACAAACACTTGTATAATCTTATTCATTTCCTAACCGGGCTATGACTGAGCTCGCCTAGGAAATGATGCTCATTGGCCTTTCAATTAACTCCAAAGGAAAATAAAAGTTATATAAACTGTACAAAGGTTCCATGGCTTGAGTCCCAAGGGTTATTGAGAAGAACTCAAAGGACTTCAAGCAGGAACCATGTTTGGGCCTCTCAAACCCTTACTCAGGCCGAGAGCTTACAAAATGAGAAAATCAATCCAAACTTGTAAATAAACTAATAAAATTGCTTCATGAGTACTATGAGAACATGAAAAAAACAATAATAAAATTACAACAATGCAATCAATCCATTAAGTACGAATTGCTGCTCTTATTCTTGACAAAATACAATGTAAGACTACAAAATTGGTCTCAAAATGTATTCCAATCTATTAAAAGTCTTGAACAACCTCATTTCATTAATTATAAAAGATTTAATATGCTATTTGTGGCCTAACTAACTCTCCATGAGTTCCCTAACCAACCCTTTGCACAAAAATGTAAAAAGTTGCTCAACGTTGCAAAAGTTGTCAAGCAACTTTGACAACTTTTGCCCAAAAAGTGCATTTTTGCCTTACATGCTTGATTCTCTCCTTAAAATTATCTAAGATGACTAAAAAAAATTACATTGACATGTTCTAATTCCAAACAAATCTATTCAAGGCATTTTTCATCAAAATGCAAGATTTTGCCATTTTAGGCTTACAAGGGCTTATAAGCCAAAATTGAGCAAATGAATTGTCCTAAGGACATTCAACCTACCAAAGCACTAACAACACATATTAAGACATAAGAGAAGACTCTTATTCACCACTCCAAACCAAAGTATGGATAAACACACCAAAATGTAGAAGCTAGACTCAAAACTAGCTCAAAATTAGGTGCTCCTGCACCATTGAGATTACGTGGTTCTTCTTTAAAGTGTGGCCACTTTTCTTGTATCTCCATCAATGCCAAACCATCCACAAGAATTTGAATAATTTCATCTCGAATTCTATTGCATTCATGGTAATCCATAAATTGTACCAAGCTAGTGCACTTGAATAATAGTCGCATACGTGGAATAATGGGCATATAATGAAGAACCTTGCGAGGAACCTTTTTGTTATTTGATCTATTCGATATCTACTGATATGACATTTAGGGAATTCAGTTTGAAATTCATGTTGTTTATAATATATAATATGACCATTGGGACAAGCATCTATTGCTTGATACTCCATTCCAATATCTTTCATAATGGTAGATAATTCTCGGTATGAGCGAGGTAGAATATTTGATGGTGGTAACAAAAACTCACCTATCAATCTACAACAAAATGATATAATTTATTAATATAAAGAATATTAATGGTACATGATTCACCATTTATTAACTATAATGACATACCTTAACATACATGAGATTGTTATGTTGGATAAACCATTCATAACCTTCAAGTTCACCAACAACAATAGAAAGGAGAGAAGAGTTGTCCGAGAGCCTTCGTAAAGGGCCCCATATGACTTCTCATGTAGAGGTAAATCATGAACAACATCAAGGTCATCTTCATCATCATGATTAGCTATGCTAGTACTAAATGTGTCATGGATCAATGTATTTGTACCATCATCTTCAATTGTGTTTTGTGGCTCATGATCATCATCTTCCATGAGATCATTATCTTCAGCTTCAATATTCACACCTCCATGTTCCTCCACTTAGAAAACCATATTCTATGGGTTGTGTTGATCCATATCATGTTCTCTGGGGTGCTCAACCTATATAAAAATGATCAACATAAATAAACCATGATCATGATCTCATCATCAAGTGATTTCTTATGTATATAAATTGTTAAAACGATATAATAAAAAACTTACCAATAGATGATAATCATGCCCCCCTTCAATGTGACCATACAACCTACAATTTTTCTTAGCTATTTTGATTATAAGTCTTCTATTCTTTAACCCCTTACAAATTTTGCAGGGACAATAACATTTTCCATCACCTTTTCTTTTCAAGTTAGACCATAACCTAGCAATCGTCTCCTTATTTTGTTGTTCATTGATATTGTCTAACATGGTGTTTCTTCACAGGAAAAATAATCGGGCTATAGAACTAGTTATATATAAGTAATACCAAATTAAATTACTTGAACATATAAATAATGCAAATTGAACCAAAACCATTTAACTCTTCTTTTTCATCTCAAAACATATATGATGGCTTTGTGGTGATTTAGAGCAGGTGATATGCTAATGGCTTTGTGGTATGCAATCCTTGTATCATATATTAAGTTGACTAATGTCTAATTGGGGTAATCCATGAGTGTCTAATGTGAATTGATTATCAATGTTGTGAAGTCATTGAGAGTATGGTGATAGTCATCCTTATAGGATCCTCTCAATACTGTCCAAATTAGTGACAAGTAAGACAAAATTCTCAGTCACACCTTGGGTGCAAGGAAATTATATTACATATAATTTTGGGATGAACACCATTGAGAGTCATAGATGCAAGTTAGTCTAAAAGGAAGGTAACTATCCACTCCCATGCTCATGCATACTTACATGACTAATGCTACCCTTGTGCATCCTAAACATTGGAGAGACCTTCATTGACTTGCCTAATCAATGTGGTTGCTATCCTAACATGAAATAATGAGTTCTACCCTTGCCTCTGCATCAAAATTCTCACATCATGTATTTCAACAAAACACACTAATACCAATCTTCCTCAATACCCTCAATGGTGGGGCATGCATAATGGTTTTAACATACAAAGTCAATGATCATGTTGGCAAATGCACACTCAAATGAGACATTGTAGGTGATTGAAGGTTTTGTCATTGATGGAAACCTTACAATCCTATGACACCAACAAGGCAATCCACTGGCACCAGCAAAAATAGATTCTACACCGGCACACAGACCACCGACAGTGGCAGTGAAAGGAAGCATACCGACACAGAAGCTGACAGGAATTTTGTTGTTAATATATTTTGTTTATTATTGAAAAATCATTGTGAGCCGACCTGGCAAGTTGTAAAATGACTCTTATATAAGAGAGATCACTTTAGAACAATTATGCAAATATAGAGGAATGTAATTAGTCAAAATAAGGTAGACCTATTATGCGAATTATAGGTTAAGGGTTTATGTAAGAAGTAGAGCTATAAATCGGTACTGGATCTAGCATAGTAGATGCTATTTTGAAGTAGTACAAGACATTGAATTTGTATAATCCATTTTGTAAGTTAGTGAGACTTCCCATTTTGTAATTGAGCAGTGAGCTCTAGGCACTTGGCCTTCTTGCATGTGCAGGCCTCTCTTGTAGCAGTAATGTTCTCTTATTGGCCAGTAAGTGAATATTGTGGGTCACAAATCCCACCAAGGTTTTTCCCACACTGGGTTTCCTCGTTAAAATATTGTGTTATGGTGTGTTTTTGATGTGGTTGTTTTTATCTCTATTTATTGCATTACTTTCTATTTACCAATACACAGTATTAATATGCTCTACATGTTTTAAGTTAAGAAAATCTTATTACCTATTAGATACTAATTCACCCCCCCCCCCTCTTAGTATCTGTGGGAATCCTAACAATTGGTATCAGAGCCTGGTCCTCTATTTTCAGAAGCCTAACAGCTTGAGGAAGATCTTGACACTGGTAGAGATGGAAAACTTGATGAAGCAACTAGAAGGAGCTCTCTCAGACTATGATGCAGAAAAATTGAAAAATATCAAACTTGAAGATGATCTAAAGGCTGCATAGGATATTATTCAAGCACTTCAATAAAATCTTATTATTTCAAGAAACAAGAGAAGATAACTTTGTGAAAAGATGCAAAATGAGAATGATGAAAAGGAAACTCTTAGTGATGTGATGAATAAGTTGAAATAAGAAAACATTACAACAAAGAATGAGATGTAGGATATGACTATGAGATTTTGTAAAGAAATTGAAGATAGAAAGAAGAATGAAGAAGACTTGACTAGAAGACTGAATGATGCTGCAAATGAAAACACAAGACTTAGTTATGAAAATGATATGTTGAAGATAGATCTAATGCACACACAAAATGACTCAAATGAACTCATGAGACAAAAAGTATCTTGGAAGGAGAACTGGCTACTGCAAATCAACATAAAGAAAAATTCAAAAAAAGCTCAGAGGAACTTGGTGACTTGTTGAAGAATCAGAAACCTAATGGTGACACTAATGGTCTTGGCTTTGAAACTGGTGAAAGCTCCAGTACTCCAAACACACAGGATCATGGCAAACCTGTAAGACAACCTATTTCTTATAAATTTAATGGCAAATGCTTTAACTATAACAAGTATGGTCATAGAGAAAATCAATGTAGATCTAGAATTATCAGAATACCAATACACCCACCGGTCAATGTTCAAAATGCAACAAAGTTGGTCATAATTCTAAGAATTGCAGAATGAATGTGAGATGTTATGTTTGTGAAAGATTTGGACACTTATCAAATCAATGCAAAACACAAACCGACATAGGTTATGGAAAGGCTATTCAGAGAAATAATGTGACTTGTTATGCATGTAACAAAATTGGGCATATTGCTAAATTTTGTAGAAGCAAGTCCTCACCGATAGACAACAAAGGTCCTAGTTTCAAAGGTAAAGAAAAGGTTGAAGAAGTTAAGCATGAATTTTCAAAACAATGGATTAGGAAATCTGAATTGAATGTTGATAGGAATACTCCTCCACTGGCAGAAGGAAGTAACACTCCACCGACAGGAGACTCTTCATCCAACTAAAGAAATTTTCTTTGAGGGTTTGACAATCAAATGAGAAATATGCTATTATTCCCTCAGTTGATGGTATGAAGTTGAATTACTTCTATACCGGTAGATAAAGTTAAGTGATTACTCAACTGGTAAGCATTAAATGTGGTAGTTGGCAAATTGACATTATAAATTAGTGTTTTCGACTCCATTTTACTTCATCGAGCATTCAAACATTTGAAGAGCGCAAAATTTCTAGAGCTAAGGCATTTTGAGCAAAGAAGAAAAGTAATTCAGCAATCAATCTTTCCAAAGGCAGAAAAAGGTATTTATAATCATGGCATCCTCTTCTATACCCAAATTCATAGAAAACCCTACTGTAGTGGAAGTAATCAAGTGCCCTAGGCCCATTTTTCAGTTAGTTCCCAAAATAGCAAAGAAGGATGACAATGTTGGTGTTTTTTCTCAAATCCCCAAAGGAATAGTTTTTGCAGAAGACCCTAGGATGTATATTCATTGCCATATAGAATAATTAGGTGATGAAGAAATTAAGAACATGTTCAAAACTATTATTTGTGATGATTCCGGTAATGTGAAACCTGAACACAAAATAATTGAAACCCTAGGATTCACAAAAATTCTCTGGATTCCAGATTTCCCTAAAGAAGTGATAAGGATAGTATTTGGTGTAGGAGCACCCTTCTAAGGTCTTCCTCCTTTTGGTTTTTGTTGGTGTTTTGCTTCTTTAAGAAGCCATTGTAAATGTAATAAGAGCCATGAGCTCATTAGTCTTAATTAGGTCCTAATTTAGGTCCTAGCTTCTCATTTCTTGTGGAGGAGAGGTTATGTGTGCCATTGATGAGTTTGGGGTCCTTTTAGCATGGTGGTGCCCATTGGATAACCCAATGTAGGCCTAGGAGTTAAGAAAAGTAACTTTGGAAAAGTTGCTTGAAAGTTGCAAAAAGTTGCATGACAACTTTTCAAAGTTGTCAAGCAACTTTTCCACCTAATAGGTCAAAAACCTTAGCTTAGCGTGGAAAAACCTAATTTTGGCACACAAACCAAGGAAAGGATTCTATATATGGTTTCAAACCCTAAAATGATGGGTTGGATGTCAGATTGTACGGCCAAGAGTAAAGACCTTGACTGTGACTGGGTTTTTATTGTCAATCGGCACAAATGAAGTATTAACAGGTTGATAATGGATTGTTATATGAACATAATAGTGTTGTGAATCTTGAATTGTATTTATACTTCCATTTTAAGTACTTAGGGTAGGTTCTTGTGCAAGTTTTTGTGTGTTTGTAATTATTTTTGTGAAGTACTCTGTCATTGTCCAGTTTTGGACTGTTTTGTGAAATGGAATGATTACTCCTATCCCCATTATGGAATCCCCATGAAACCATGGGGATAGGAGTAAAAACCCTATACATTACTTCAAAGAAAGCAGGGCCCTTGAAGATGCAGGGAAGTCTTTCAAAGACCCACTCCTAGGTGAGACTAGACTGTGCCCGACTAGGAAGGGTTGAATTGTAGAGGTCCATGAGAGAAAGGTAGGACAAGGAGGGAGGAACCCTTTGGAGGAGGTGTAGAGGGATGTGTGAAGCACCATTGGTGAGAAGGAGGAGCTTCCACCAATCTAGATAAGGTGGCAAAGACAATAAACCATCACTATGTCCCAGGCAGGCCTTAAAACCCTTGTAAAAACCCTCAAAAACCCCAAAAATTAACCTAGGGCAGTGTACGGACACTTGGATGCCCAAAAAAAGAAAAATATTTGAGCCCTTGCAAAATGATTAGTAGTCCTTTTGGGAAGTTTCACAAGTATGTGCATCATTTGCAAGAGGGAGCCCTAAAAGTCCGGATTGGAGGCCTCATTAGGCACATTCCTTGTAGCCCTATTTTGTAGAAAAAAAGCAAAATAGTGAGATCGGTAAGGAGTTGGAAGGTTAAAAACTCTTGGGGGCACATGAATGGATGGATAACCAGGATTCAATTTTAGAGGTCCATGAGAGCAAGGTAGGACAAGGAGGGAGGCACCCTTTGGAGGAGGTGTAGAGGGATGTGTGAAGCACCATTAGTGAGAAGGAGGAGTTTCCACCAATCCAGATAGGGTGGAAAAGACAATAAACCATCACTATGTCCTAGGAAGGCCTTAAAACCCTTGTAAAAACCCTCAAAAACCCAAAAATTCACCTAGGGCAGTGTACGGACACTTGGAGGCCCAAAACTAGAAAAATCTTTGAGCCCTTGCCAAATGATTAACAGTCCTTTTGGGAAGTTTCACAAGTATGTGCATCATTTCCAAGAGGGAGCCCTAAAAGTCCAGATTGGAGGCCTAATTGGACACATTCCTTGTAGCCCTATTTTGTAGAAAAAATGTAAAATGGTGAGATCAGTAAGGAGTTGGAAGGTTAAAACCTCTTGGGGGCACATGAATGGATGGATAACCAGGGTTGAATTGCAGAGGTCCATGAGAGCAAGGTAGGACAAGGAGGGAGGCACCCTTTGGAGGAGGTGTAGAGGGATGTGTGAAGCAACATTGGTGAGAAGAAGGAGCTTCCACCAATCTAGATAAGGTGGCAAAGACAATAAACCATCACTATGTCCTAGGAAGGCCTTAAAACCCTTGTAAAAACCCTCAAAACCCCTAAAAATTCACCTAGTGTAGTGTACGGACACTTGGAGGCCCAAAACCAGAAAAATATTTAAGTCCTTACCAAATGATTAGTAGTCCTTTTGGGAAGTTTCATAGGTACGTGCATCGTTTGCAAGAGGGAGCCCTAAAAGTCCAGATTGGAGGCCTAATTGGGCACATTCCTTGTAGCCCTATTTGTAGAAAAAATGCAAAATAGTGAGATCGGTAAGGATTTGGAAGGTTAAAACTTCTTGGGGGCACATGAATGGATGGATAACCATGTTAGAGACCTATCCTAACCTTTCTAGGACCTAAGAAGGTGAAGAAGGAGCTAAACCCTTATTAGCCTATGTGAGGGTTTTTGGTGCTTGAGAGTAGATGTGACTTAGGGAGGAAAATCATAGATTGTTGGTGGGTGGATTGGGCAAGGTCAGGGGATTCCACAAGAAAGGGAAGTTCTAGAGACCCTAGGGTGTGGTAGAAATACCTAGTGATCCAAGGAGAGGATCAAGGAGCATAGACTAGGCTAGTCTATCCCATACCCATTCCCATCAGATTGGTATTAGAGCAAGCTAAAGATTTGGTGGACGGTGCATGTCTCTATATTTTGGTGAATTAGTAGGGGAGAACATAATGGTCACTAATATAGAGCTGGCTAGGGAGGTAGAAGAGAAAAAGGAGAAGAATAGACTCCTTGAAGAAGCTATGGGTGAGATAAGGGACAAGCTGCAAGAAGTGGTGGATCAGAGGACACATGGACCTTGGGGTGAGGACACCAAGGATACAGGCAAGAAAACCATTGACATAGATGACATTATACCTGAACTAGATCCCTTGATCAATGAAGAACCTTTTGTAAAGGCCATTAAGGCTTTGAATACCAAAGCTTTTGAAGGATTGCCACATTTCAGTGGAAGGATGGACATTGACACTGTCATGGAATGGATTGAGGGTATGGAGAACCACTTTGAGTGTGAAGGAGTAACAGAAGCTCAAAAGGTTAAGGTTTCCAAATCAAGACTAAGGGGAGAAGCCTTGAGATGGTGGAAGTACCTGGAAGAAGAGAGAGTTAGTATGGGGAAGCTACCTATTGCAAATTGGAAGGCCATGGTGAGTAAGATCAAGGAGAACTACTTACTAGATGATTATGAGGTCCAACTTCATAAGAAGAGATTGGGATTGAAACAGAAAGACCTTGATGTGACCTCCTACATAGAGAAGTTTCAAAAGATTTGTCTTAGATCCAAAGTCCAAGAAGACAAATCTATCAAGGTGGCTAGGTATCTAAGTGGCCTAAAGTGGAACATTCAAGAGGAAATAAGCCTATGGACTCCTACCACTATCCAAAAATGTCATCAGCTTGCTGCTAAGGTGAAAGAGAGGAACAAAAGGAAAGGAGACTCTAATAACAGGGGTAGAGGTAGAGGTAAAGATCAAATGAATCACCGAGGTGGTTACCAAAGCAAGGCAAATGAGCAAAGGAGTCAAGGAGAATCCAAGTTGACTAAACATAGTAGTGAAACCAATCTTAGAGGAGGCCATTGTGGAATCACCATGAAACCATGGGGAATAGGAGTTTCCACCAATCTAGATAAGGTGGCAAAGACAATAAACCATCACTATGTCCCAGATAGGCCTTAAAACCCTTGTAAAAACCCTCAAAAACCCCAAAAATTCACCCAGGGAAGTGTACGGACACTTGGAGGCCCAAAACCAGAAAAATATTTGAGCCCTTGCCAAATGATTAGCAGTCCTTTTGGGAAGTTTCACAAGTATGTGCATCATTTGCAAGAGGGAGCCCTAAAAGTATGGATTGGAGGTCTAATTGGGCATATTCCTTGTAGCCCTATTTTGTAGAAAAAAAGCAAAATAGTGAGATCGGTAAGGAGTTGGAAGGTTAAAACCTCTTGGGGGCACATGAATGGATGGATAACTAGGGTTGAATTGCAGAGGTCCATGAGAGAAAGGTAGGACAAGGAGGGAGGTACCCTTTCGAGGAGGTGTAGAGGGATGTGTGAAGCACCATTGGTGAGAAGGAGGAGCTTCCACCAATCCAGATAAGGTGGCAAAGACAATAAACCATCACTGTGTCCCAGGAAGGCCTTAAAACCCTTGTAAAAACCCTCAAAAACCCCAAAAATTTACCTAGGGCAGTGTACAGACACTTGAAGGCCCAAAACTAGAAAAATCTTTGAGCCCTTGGTAAATGATTAGCAGTCCTTTTGGGAAGTTTCACAAGTATGTGCATCATTTGCAAGAGGAAGCCCTAAAAGTTCGGATTGGAGGCCTAATTGGGCACATTCCTTGTAGCCCAATTTTGTAGAAAAAATGCAAAATAGTGAGATCGGTAAGGAGTTGGAAGGTTAAAACCTCTTGGGGGCACATGAATGGATGGATAACCATGTCAGAGACCTATCCTAACATTGCTAGGACCTAAGAAGGTGAAGAAGGAGCTAAACCTTTATTAGCCTATGTGAGGGTTTTTGGTATTTGAGAGTAGATGTGACTTAGGGAGGAAAATCACAAATTGTTGGTGGGTGGATTGGGAAAGGTCAGGGGATTTCACAAGCAAGGGAAGTCCTAGAGATCCTAGAGTGTGGTAGAAACACCTGGTGATCCAAGGAGAGGATCAAGGAGCATAGACTAGGCTAGTCTATCCCATACCCATTTCCATTAGTATTGAGCAGGGTTCATGGTGAATTTTTCTGGCTGGATTCAAATAACAAAATCACTAAGGAAACTATAACAGGGTTACCCTCCACCGGTAACAGACTTGACAAGACAAAGAAGGTCTCAAATGACCTAGTAATGAACCTAACAGGTGCAACATCCGACAAAAGGTCCTTAAGGTCCTTCAGGGTGAATGATGTAACTGACATAAATGTGAGATTCATTAGCATGATTCTAGGCTACAAAACAACACATGCAAACAAACTAAATTCAGTTTTCAACTTATGCATAAAGAGTGCTCATGACATGATTAAGGATAATGTGAAAATTCACGTGTGTGAATGGTTAAAGGATGAATTGATTGACAATCTGGGAAAAATCAAGAAGGATAAGAAAAGAACATTGAGATTTGGTAACTTACTTGTTTGCTTAATGCTACATATAACCAAATAGGTGCCCTTTATATAGGTAATAAGAACCTTGGATTTGACATACCAGTAGGCAAAAAACTATCTGACTTATTGAACAACATGGGTGAAAACAAAGAAAAGAATATTAATGAATACTTTCAAGGATTGAAAGCCTGGATGAACACTATAGTAAGATTATCACAAGAAATTGTAAATAAGTATAAGGATGACATATGTTTTGTGATTATGAAGGATGAAATTTGGATGGAAGCAGTTATCCCAAGAACAATTTGGGTTACTGAAATGGGTTATGAGACAAATGATCACATCATTGAAACATATGCTAAACCACTTCTGGAAGCACCCAATGAACCTAAGGAAGAGGTATTTGGTAGTGCTGAAACCATTGAAAATAAAATTCAATCCAAGAAGAGAGTGAAGAAAGTAGAAACAACAGTGAGGAGAGGTTCAAGGCAGGCTAAGGCTATCAAAGAAGATGTACTGAAACAAACCGGTATCATTGAATATGAGTTATAGGAACAACAAACAGAAACTCACCTTTCACCAGTAGCAACTTCTATACAGAGTGACATGCCAGTTGCATTTAAAAGAGTTGTAAGGAAAAGGGAATCTTCACTGGTATCCACACCTTCGCCTAGAAGAACCAAACAAAAACAAGAGGCGGTGAGGCCATTGTCTAAAAAGATAACTCCAAAGAAGAAAAAGTTAACACCAAAGAAAAGGACTCAACAAAATATTGCTCTGATTGATAAACTGCTAGATGAAATAATAGAGGAAGGACAATTGAAAAACATCAATAAACTATATGACACATTATCAGTTGATGACAAGGAGAAAGTTGAAAATAGTGTAATTCTACACTTGGATATCTACAAAATTTTTTTGATGCAAATTGTAGATGAAGTACCGGTAGAACTATTTAAGAGACTTGAAGCTAGAAGGCAAGCTGTTATAGAGCTTGACAAGAAAATAAAGATTGAGAAACTAATTGTTGTTTATCCTGTTAACTCACCAAAGGAGATATATGATATGATCTCAGAGGCTAACCGGACAGTATTCTGAACTGCACACCGACATGTAGCACTTATGGTTGGTAGAGTAAATGAGGTTGCAGAGTAAACTGCTAATGCATGGGATATATTCCTTATTGAGAAGGAGAAACAAGAAGAATATAGAAACCCTAAACCAATCAAGGTATATCAGAAAGACAAGGATAAAGGAAAAGGAAAGGTTGATGGACCTCCAAGCATAAAAATAAAAGATAACTTATCCCCACCACCTCTAAATACTCCACCGGTAACAACAACTAAATATCAACCGGCTGATGAGAGTATGGATATATCACAGGAGGATACAAATCCTAATTCTGAGGTATTATATATAGTAGATGTTGATACTCAGAAGGTCAACATTGTGGTAGATAAGGACACAACCGGTAAGACAGATAAGGATAGTGGACCACCAGTAACTGATAACACAAATAACACTAAAGGTAAACTGATAGATGGGAAAATAGAACAAGCAGAACAACAAATAGAGCAATAGGCTCTAGCACAAGAACAAGTTAATACAAAATTGGTGCCACCGACAACTACTGAGCAAAACAAACCATTTCTTAAGGAAATGGAAACATAGACTGACCTACCATACCCAAGTCCAAGCAAGGATATTGCTCCCACCGGTGGAATTCAGAGTGTTGGCTCTTCAACTACAGGATTCAAGACAACAAATGTAACTAAAGTTCTTTTAGACTCTCTAAAGAAAATAATAGACTGTAGTTCATAGGCATATAAGGCTATAGATGACACAATTCCAATTTTGAAGATGATAGCTCCAAAATGTAATGTAGATAATAAGGACTCTTTGAGTCAACTTGACACTTTGTCTAAGTATATTACTGACAACACAATGACAGTTGAACAAATAAAGGAATACACATTCAAAGAGAGGTTAGAAAGGAAAAACATAAATTCTTTGAGGAACAAATAAAGAAGTGTACAAGGTAGTTTGACACACTTCTATCGGAATTATGTAGCACATTAAAATAATTCAAAACTTTGTACAAAGATACTTTTAAGACTAACTTTTTGACAGTTGATATAGACAAGAAGATCAACAAGATACAAGAGGAAATAAATCAGCTAGGTGACAATTTTATTAATTCATCTAATTCATTATCAGTTTTTGAGCAAAAGATAACAGGTTTTGAGGAAGAATTACTAAAGCTAGAAAGAGAAAAGGAGAGAATAAAAAGTAAGGCTAAGGATTTGAAATTAAGACTAAGCCTACAATTGGACTACCTAGCATCCTCAAGGAAAGAAATATTTGATGCATTGGTACAAGGACAAAAAACACTGGCAGAGAAAATGCAACACCTCACCGGTACAGTTCAAAGAACAGAGGCAACAATAAAAGATAGTAAAAAGTTCATTGAGAACTTGAATTTAATTTTGGTAGAACTTTTTCAGATTGTAACCAACTGGTTACAAGGTTGAAACAGGAAACTACACTCTATTGACACTTTGACAACCTTTGTCATTGATGCCAAAGGGAGGGTAGTGGTATGAGAAAAATCCAATAACTTAGGGATCATCTCCTCAGGGGGAGCACACATTTTTAGTAACAATTTTTGGACTTCAATTTTTGGATACACTTCTAAATTTTTCTCATTAGTGTTGCCATCAATGCCAAAGGGGGAGATTGTTGGAAAATGCACACTCCAATGAGACATTGTAGGTGATTGAAAGTTTTGTCATTGATGGAAACCTTACAATCCTATGACACCGGCAAGGCAATCCACCGACACCAGCAAAAACAAATGCTACACTGGCACACAGACCACCGACACTGGCAATGAAAGGAAGCATACCGGCACAGAAGCTGACAAGAATTTTGTTGCTAATATATTTTGTTTATTATTGAAAAATCATTGTAAGCCGACTTGGCAAGTTGTAAAATGACTCTTATATAAGAGAGATCATTGTAAAACAATTATGCAAATATAGAGGAATGTAATTAGGCGAAATAAGGCAGACTTATTATGTGAATTATAGGTTAAGGGTTTATGTAAGAAGCAGAGCTATAAACCGATACTGGATCTTGTTGAAATGTGGCAACTGATTAGCAAAGTACTATACACTCAGCATGTATCCTCACCGGGGTTCAGGGGCGGCAGCCCCCGAGAAAAGTGGGGGTTCAGGAGCGGGAGCCCCTGAGAAAATTTATTTTGGGTATTTTTTTGTTGTTGATGAAAACTGACATTGTAATAAAACCCTAAAAAGGTCGACTTTGTTTTTGCCCTAAAAATGCATTTTATAAGCGGCTGGGATGCTTAAGGCATTGTAAGGTTGATGTACTATTTTTGCTAGATAATAAGCAAGATTGGACGGTTGTGTATGGTGGACGTAACCCATTTTGGGTGAACCATGTTAAATCTTTGTGTTATCTATGTCCTATTTTATTTCCTTATCTTTTGTATTTAAATCTGCATATAATTGTTAGTTCATATTTGCTACAGATCAGCTTGAAACCCTAACAATTGGTATCAGAGTGAGGTTTTCTATCAATTGGTAGGACTCTCAGATTTGAGTGTGAGCAATGGAGGATTCCAAATTCAAGGTCAAAAAGTTTAACGGCCAAAACTATCAGTTATGGAAAATGCAGATGGAGGATTACCTGTATCAAAAGGATTTTTTGGTGGCCATTGGAAGGAAAGGCAAAGAAAGTGACCACAATGTCAGATGAAGAGTGGGACATTTTAGATAGAAAGGCACTGGGATCCATTCGATTGTGCCTTGCATTGTCTGTAGCATTCAATATAACAGAAGCAAAAATGACTGTAGATTTGATGGTGACATTGGCAAAGTTGTATGAGAAACCCTCGACTTTGAATAAGGTATTTCTTATGAAGCATTTGTTTAATTTGAAAATGAGTGAGGGAGGATCTGTAGCAGAGCACTTAAATGAATTTAATACAATTACCAGTCAACTGTCTTTGGTAAAAATTACCTTTGCAGAAGAGGTTAGGGCTCTCTTGATTTTATGTTCTTTGCCAGAAAGCTAGAATAGCTTGGTTATGGCTGTAAGTAACTCTGTCTCTAGTAAAAATACTTTGGTATTTGATGATATTGTTGGTGTTATCCTAAGTGAGGAAATGTGAAGGAAAAGAATAGGTGAGACTCCACCATCATTGGGTAGTGCTTTGAATGTGGAGAATAGAGGAAGATCAAAGGAAAGAGGAAAAGGCCCTGGGAATGAGAAGTCAAAGAAATGACGCTCTCAATCTAGAGGAAAGAAAGATTGCTAGTCCTGTGGAAAGCCTAGTCATCTAAAGAAAGACTGTTGGTCTCGGAAAAACAAAGAAGGAGACAAAAATGAAAATGACAGTAAGGAAGCTAATATTGCAATTAATACTTTACAAGATGCTTTAATCTTATGTTTGGATAATGTTAATGATTCCTGGGTAATAGATTCTGGGGCTTCATTTCATGCTACACCCCATAGAAAATATTTTCTAGATTATGTTCAAGGTGATTTTGGACAGGTATATTTGGGTGATGATGAGCCCTGTCAAATTGTTGGAAAAGGAAAGATAAAGATCAAGTTGTAGAATGAAAATGACTGGTTTCTGCAGGAGGTAAGATATGTTCCTAATTTAAGAATAAATTTAATTTCTGTTGGGCAACTAGGTAGTGAAGGTTGCATAGTTACCCTCTCAGACAGTATGTGGAAGGTCAATAAAGGATCATTAGTAATAGCTAAAGGTGTGAAGGTAGGCACATTATATCTATGTACAGGTAACACTTACTCTACCCTAGTTGCTACAGATAAAGTTATTGTAGGGACAACAACAATAGATGTTGCAAGAACAGATTCGATAATGTGGCACCATAGGCTTGGGCACATGAGTGAGAAAGGGATGAAAACCCTTCACTCCAAAAATCTATTGCCAAGACTAAAGAAGATTGATTTAGAGTTCTGTGAAAACTGTGTTTATGGTAAACAAAAAAGAGTTAGATTTCTCTCAAGGTTGGGAAAGAGAAGAAGAGTGAGAAGTTAGAGCTTGTACATTCAGATGTATGGGGACTGGCTTAGGTATCATCTCTTGATGGCTCTTGTTATTATTTTATTTTTATTGATGACTCAACCAGAAAAACATGGGTATATTTCCTAAAACAAAAATCAGATGTTTTTGAAACTTTTAAGAAATGGAAAGCTTTGGTTGAGAATGAGACAAGGAAAAAGTTGAAGTGTCTCAGATCGGATAATGGAGGTGAGTATTGTAGCAAAACATTTGAAGATTACTTCTCCTTAAATGAGATTCGAAAGTAGAAGATAGTTCTAGGAACTCCACAGGAAAATGGTGTGTTAGAGAGAATGAATAGGACTATCATGGAACACGCAAGGAACATGAGATTGCATGCTAGATTGCCCTTACATTTTTGGGCAAATGTTGTACATACTGCTGTCTATTTGATAAATAGAGGACCTTCAACCCCTTTGGATGGTGGTTTCCAGAGGAGGCATGGACTGGTAAAAAGGTAAATTATTCTTTTATGAAAACCTTTGGTTGTGAAGCTTTTGTCCATGTTGATAAAGAAAATAGAACCAAGCTTGGTGCTAAATCTCAGAAATGTACCTTCATTGGGTATGGGATAGATGAATATGGCTATCAGTTATGGGTTTTTGAAAATAAGAAAATAATTAGAAGTAGAGATATTATATTGAATGAGAAGGTCATGTATAAAGAACAGATGCAGGAAAAGAAGCATGGATAGGACAAACAAGAATATGTGGTGTTGGATGAGATTCCTGAAAATGAAATGTTATAGGTACTTGATGCTCAGCAACAACAACTTGTCCCACAAACTCCTACAAGTGTTAGACATTCTATGAGGTCAAGTAGACCCCCTAAAAGATTTTCTCCTTCTTTTTATTATATTTTATTAACAGATCTTGGTGAACCAGAAGAATATGAAGAAGCAATGCGGGTAGATGCCAAACAATAGTGGGAGCTAGGCATGAAAGAGGAGATGGACTCCTTGATGAAAAATAAGACTTGGGACTTAGTCCCTTTACCTGCAGAAAAAAGAGCATTGCCTAACAAATGGGTTTATAGGCTAAAGGAGGAGGAAGGAGGTAAGAAAAGATATAAGGCCAGACTTGTGGTAAAAGGTTTTGCACAGAAAAAGGGTATATATTATGATGAAATATTTTCTCTAGTTGTAAAAATGACTTCAATTAGAATTGTACTTAGTCTTGTAGTTGTAGATGATTTACATCTTGAAAAATTAGATGTCAAAACAACTTTTCTCTATGGAGATTTGGAGGAGGAAATTTACATTTTGCAACCACAGGGATATGAGGTCAAAGGTAAGGAGATCTTGGTGTGTAGATTGAATAAAAGTTTGTATGGCCTAAAGCAAGCACCCTGACAATGGTATTTAAAATTTGATAGTTTCATGGCTGAACACGGTTATCATAGATGTCATTCTGATCATTGTGTATATTTTAAGAGATTGGATAATGACAGTTATATTATCCTGTTGCTTTATGTTGATGACATGCTTGTTGCTGGGTCTAACATGCAACATATAAATGATCTTAAATAGAAATTAGCCAGGTCATTTGCTATGAAGAATTTGGGTGCAGCTAAGGAAATTCTCGGTATGAGGATTACATGGGACATGAAAAATAGAACCTTGAATTTGTCCCAAAGTGAGTATATAAAGAAGGTGTTGAAAAGATTTAACATGCAGGATGCAAAAGCAATTAGTACACCTTTGGCTAGTCATTTCAAATTGACTAAGGAGATGTGCCCAAAGGCATAGGAAGAGGTTAATAAAATTTCTAACATCCCATATTCATCAGCTATTGGCAGTCTGATGTATGCAATGGTATGCACAAGATCAGATATTACACATGCAGTGGGAGTTGTGAGCAGGTTTATGAGTAATCCAGGTATGGAACATTGGAATGCTATGAAATGGATTCTTTGGTATTTGAAAGGAACTACTACGAAGGCATTATGTTTCAAAGGATCTAATGCTACTCTGAGTGGATTTGTTAACTCTGATCTAGTAGGTGATATTGATTCATGGAGGAGTATTACAGGGAATGTTTTTACTATAGGGGGAACTGCAGTCAGTTGGATTTCTAGGCTGCAAAAGGTTGTTGCACTTTCAACCACTGAAGCTGAGTATGTTGCTGCTACAGAACCTAGCAAGGAGATGATTTGGTTACAATATTTTCTAGAGGAATTGGGTTAGACACAGGAGGATAGCCCATTGTATACTGATAGCCAAAGTGCCATTCATCTTGCGAAGAACTCTGCTTTTCATTTAAGGACAAAGCACATTCAACTCAGGTACCACTTCATCCAGACTATTTTGGAGGAGGGTTAGTTACGGCTTGAGAAGATTCACACAAGTGAGAATCCTGCCAATATGTTCACGAAGGCAGTTCCACAGGAGAAGCTGATTTCTTCATCAGTTTCTATTGGTCTTCTTGATTGATAATTGTGGAATTTATACCAGTCGATTCCTAGTGTTTTATCCAGTAGATGGTGCATGCACAATGGTGTCGTGTAGTATCAGTCTCCAAGTGGGAGATTGTTCGATGTGGAGCCTGATTAGTCTCCAAGTGGGAGATTGTTGAAATGTGGTGACTAATTAGCAAAGTACTATACACTCAGCACATATCCTCACTAGGGTCCGGGGTTGGGTTGGGCCCTGGGTAGGGGTTCGTGGGCGGCAACCCCCGAGAAAAGTAGGGGTTCAAGGGCGGGAGCCCCTGAGAAAATTTTTTTTGGGTATTTTTTTTGTTGATGAAAACCGACATAGTAATAAAACCCTAAAAAGGCCGAGTTTGTTTTTGCCCTAAAAACGCATGTTATAAGCGGCTGGGATGATTAAGGCATTGTAAGGTTGATGTACTATTTTTGTTGGATAATAAGAAAGATTGGACGACTGTGTATGGTGGACGTAACCCATTCTGGGTGAACCACGTTAAATCTCTATGTTATTTGTGTCCTTTTTTATTTCTTTATCTTTTGTATTTAAATCTGCATATAATTGTTAGTTCATATTTGCTTCGGATCTGCTTGAAACCCTAATAGATCTGGCATAGTAGATGCTATTTTGAAGCAGTACAAGACATTGGATTTGTATAATCCACTTTGTAAGTCAGTGAGACTTCCCATTTTGTAATTGAACAGTGAGCTCTAGGAACTTGGCCTTCCTACATGTGCAGGCCCCTCTTGTAGCAGTAATATTCTCTTATTGGCTAGTAAGTGAATATTGTGGGTCACAAATCCTATCGAGATTTTTCCCACACTGGGTTTCCTCATTAAAATATTGTGTTGTGGTGTGTTTTTCATGTGGTTGTTTTTATCTCTATTTATTGCATTACTTTCTATTTACTAGTGCATAGTATTAATATGCTCTACATGTTTTAAGTTAAGAAAATCTTATTACTGGTTAGATACTGATTCACCCCCCCTCTTAGTATCTATGGGAATCCTAACAGATCATACACTTCATTCTTCTAGACACCCTTGGATACATTACTTAGCTTCTAGGCTTGGGAAAACTAATATGAATTGAGCCAACACCATGAGGATAGGGTCAAGTATCATGGCAACTAAGCATAATACGTGAAGACAGGGTTCACACCTAAGTGTTGGCTCTCAACAATGCCACACTTCCAAAATTGTCAGTCTCAAGACTTCTCCTATTTGGTCAACACTCATTGATGACCACATGGCCAAATCAATGTATCTAGGCTTTAAAATCCTTACTCTAGGCTTGGAGGATCCTACACAAGGTCTATGAACACTCACTTGGTATTATAATAGAAAGAGCCTTCCTCTAGAACTTTGTTTACAACACACACATCATTGGTAATCATTGTTATGACGGATGATCTATTAGGACAGTAAATAAAATGCTTATTCTTTTTCCACCCTTTGAAAATACAACAAGGTATTTGACTTGGCAGGGTCCCCACACATCATTTCAACACCAAACATTAGGCAATTCAACCTTTTACCTTCTCAATGCACTTTGTTTTGTCTTTCACTTGTTTTTTCAGTTTGATACATAGGGATATTAGACCTTTCATGGCATCATCACATGCACAAACTTCCCCATATGTCCCTATAAGTCTAAGATATTAAATACATTTCACCTAACACTATATGGTACATATTCTTGTGTCCTATTCAGATAGGATGTTTGCACACCACACTATCATCCTTGACTCATGTGTATGATGCAAAGGTAGGGGAATGTATAATAATTTCAACATACAAAGTCAATGATCATACACTCCATTCTTCTAGACACCCTTGGATACATTACTTGGCTTCTAGGCTTGGGAAAACTAATATGAATTGAGCCAACACCATGAGGATAGGGTCAAGTATCATGGAACTGATCATAATTTGTGAAGACAGGGTTCACACCTAAGTGTTGGCTCTCAACAATGCCACACTTCCAAAATTGTCAGTCCCAATGTTGAATTGTGATAGCTAGATCAAATTATGTTGATTAAATTTTAATGTTGCCTAAGCAGAAATTAAAATTTAATGTATATTATAATAACAACAATATCAACTAAGGCTTATTGCAAGAAGATAAAATATATTCTGAACTAGGACAAAAAAATCCAGTTGGACTGGGGTTCTCTAATTCTTCCCAACATCAACATAGTGTCCAAATGTGTCAAACGTGCAAATGCCAGTTGGACACCCCCTATGACAGGATGGATCAAACTCAATTTTGATGGGGTGGCTAAAGGAAACCCAGGGGCCATGGGATATGACTGTATTGTTAGGAAAGTTATAGGAGACATTATGGGTAGTGTATTGGGAAACATGGGCATTGCTTCCAATAATGAGGCAGAAGTAATGACTTTGGCTAGAGGTCTCAGATTTTGTGTTGATAATGGATTTACATCATTGGAAATATAGGGGGAATCACAAATTATCATCAATGCCACCAAGAACAACTCAAAACCCAATTGGAAGCTTCATCGCTATTTGGTTGATATTGCAATGCACCTTAACCAATTTCAAAATTATAGAATTTCCCACACTTTCCATGACACAAACAAAGAAGTTGATTGTCTAGCTAACGTTGGTGTCTCACTAGAATCATACACTGAGAAAATCTCGAATTTTGATTGGCAGAATGAGATGAAACAAATTGTAAAAGATGATTTGGCTGAATCAGTATGCAAAGTCAAGTTACGGATTAGATAAGAAGCAGGAAGGTACCTGAGCCATCATGAAAACTTTTGATGGGTAATTCTATGGCCCAAGGTGCAGACATAACCAATGCAGATCTTGAGCTCTCTTATGTTTTCACATCGGATGTCGGTGAATGTGGATCAAGCATGGGAGCTTTGTTTTAGCTAGAGGTAGACCATGCCTTAGTGGAAGGACAAACTAGGGACCTCTATTTTTTCATGCACTTTGGCAAATTGGTATCAGGTTGGTTAGATAAAGGTATAACCAATGACCTAACAAGTTCTCAGTATAGCAAGATATGTTGTCCGTATGAAGCTTGATTGGAAGTTGGGCATGTTCTGGTCTCTAGACTTCTCTAGAAAGTCCAAAACTTTATATAAGGAATGGTTCAGATTGTAGTCTTAAGCCTAGAAGTAATGATCTCAATTGATGCTGTATCATTTTGGTCTCAGTTGCCTATGTAGAGAGGAATCGATCCAGGCCCAATGCATCTAGCTATTTCTTGCAAACAATGTGGTCTGGAATGCTATATGGCAGGCGGCTAATGGTATACTAGATGGTAATCGACATTGGTGTGATGGGTTTGTTTATGAGGTTGTCATTTTCCCTATGGTTGGAATATTCTATTCAAAGGAAGTGAGCATACAGAGGATTGACAATTTTGTCCACCTGTCTGATGGACAAGCCCTAGTAAATGCCATTCTAGAGTTGGATTTTGATTATTGGGTAAGCACGCTTGACATCTATTTTGACCACACTAACTACAACTCCTCTGAATCGGAGGAGTCAGCCAGTGAAGACGAGGAAATTGCCCAAAAAAAAGGAGCATGTGAGAGGAGGAAGAACTTCATCCTAGAGGCATGGGAGGTGTTTAGGGTAGGGGTCAGGAATGGGAATCTGGATCCCTTTCGCAGACTACTCAACTCCAATGATCACTTGAAACTACACTTCTATGACCCTATTGTAGACAATAGGAATAATTTTGTAAAATTAGCAGTAGCACTATCTTTTCACCCAACTATAGTGAAAGTCCCAAATCATCTTTGGTGGTTCCTTAGTGAGAATACAAATGTGTCTCATGTAGCATAGGAGCTCATTTTATATGTGAAAATCAAGAACCTACCACCTAACTGTGAATTTTTGGTATTTGTCAAAGAATTCAAGATCTCTAATGTTAAGTTAAGGTCATTCTAATGTTTCATGCGTGCAAGAACCAAGAATTGTTATCAAAACTAAAGATGAAGGATAAGTCAAGCAATCAACAACCTTATCAATACTCTCATTCTTGTGTCAAATATTCAATTGAAAAAAAATGTTGTAGGTACGTGGAGCACCTTTTATGATGGTAATTTTAAAATTCACCTCAAGTCTACTTCATGAACTGCAGAGGGTTGTAATAAGTATGCATGACTATCTCCTTACCCAAAATGTAATCCTTCCATTGCATGCAAACCTAAATGATAGCATATATCTCTTTGTTATATTTTAGGTACTTACCCAGTATGTTGTAAAACATCTTGTTATGGTAAATATAAAAAGTCTCAGGTGACACTAGGTTAGAAATGGCTCACCATTGTAGGTACATGGAGCACATTTGATGGTCATTTTGCAACTCACCTTGAGTCTACATGAGTTGCAGAAGCTTGTGATAAGTATGGATGATTGTTTCCTTCCAATATGTAGTCCTTTCATTGTATGTAGACCTAAACAATAGCATAAATCTCTGTCATATTTTAGGGCCTTTCTTACCTTTGGGGTTGAGTTTATCTTCAACCAATATTTTGATGTTTAAAGATGTCATTTTCATCTAGATGTATTGATGACAGATGTTAGACATTACAATTTGTAAAGAACGAATGCTTCTTAAAGTTCTTGATGCCAATTTTTGAACACAATGTGTGTTAAGTATTGATGTAGTCAAATACAAATTTTCTCTCACAGTTGCCACAAAATTTACTTTTCTTCATTTGTATCTTTTGGAAAAATCTTCCTTGATGACCTCCATGAAACCACCCAAACTGAAACTCACCTCCATCATCACTAAATCAAGTGGAGTTCCCTTCAACTCCTCCTTGGCTAGCAAGCTAGCAATCCAACATTGTTGAACTAGAATTCTAATTTATGTAGAGCAGACATAATTCTCTCTAATCTAAGAAATTACAAAGAAATACATCTCCAATTTAGAAATATAATCATCAACAACATCTACATCAATTTTCCCATCAAACTTAGGGATGTCACAACTTACCTTGGCTCTAAAGGGAGTCCAATTGCCAAATGAACTTTCCAATGGGGCCCACTACTTATTTTGGTTACTTCAGAGCATCAACACAAATCAGTTCATCATCCTTGATCTTTATTTTCCTCAAGCCACCTAGATCAACAACTTGAAGGAGTTCGAGGAGTTAGTAGCTAGTTCCTTAATATCATTGAATCTCGTCTTTAATTCAAATATCCAATATCTGTCTGCATTTGATGGTACATTAATATAACCTAGGTATTTTTCAAGGTTCTAGATAAATATTTAAGTCCAAAATTTAAATGGTCAAAATTATTTCATAAGATTTTGTGGTTATGTTTTCTAGTTTATTAGTCAAAGATGCTTTGGTGGTTATGTTTTCTATTTGGGGGGTCAGTTTACAAACTTCTGAACAAACCAAGAAATACCAAAGGCTACTAGAGAGGGAGTAGATATTGCACAATTTACTTGGTCTTGCACAAAATTCAACACATGTGGGATACCCCAGAAGATGTGTCTTATTTTGCATAGTTGGATCATACCTCTCTGATGAAGGATGCATTAATCTTGTGAGCAGACTAAACCATTGCAGGTAAATTAAAAATAACATAAGAGATGCTCCAGAGGTTTCAAACTGATTTCCATCACCTATAATGATGAATGCTCACAAATAGAATAGAGAAAATTTTTATTGTCACACATTTTATTTTCCTTCATTAGTCCAACTAATGTTAACAATGAAGGGAGTAGGAAGCTTCCCATCTAGAGTCATTTGGGCGATGAATGTAGCAGTCAAAAGGCATCAAATGTGTTAAAAGGTTATTGTAGTAGTAAAACATCATTTAACAAGTGGATGATCAAAATATTACAAATGCTCTTATTGTTAGGGATCCCACATATACTGAGAGGGGGAGGTGAATCAGTATCTAACAGGTAATTAAAATTTCTTAACTTAAAACATGCAGAACATAATATAACAGTGTACCGGTATGCAAGAAATAATGCAATAAACAGAATCAAGAACATCCACATGAAAAGAACACCATAACACAAGATGTTAATGAGGAAACCCGGTGTGGGAAAAACCTTGGTGGAATTTGTGACCCACAATATTCACTCACTGGCCAATAAGAGAATATTACTTACAATAGGTGCCTGCACATGCAAGAAGGCCAACTGCCTAGAGCTCACTGCTCAATGGGAAGTCACACTGACTTACAATAAGGATTATACAAATCCAATATCTTGTACTTCTTTACAATAGCATCTTCTATGCCAGATTCAATACTGGTTCCTACTCTGTTCTTTACATATACCTCTTGACCTATATTTCGCACATTAGGTCTGCCTAATATTTTCCTTAATACTTCTCTATTACATCACTCAAATGTCTACAATGATCTCTTTTATATATAATAGTCATTTTACAATTTGCCAAGTCGGCTTACACATTTTTACAATAATAAACAAAATATAATATAACAAAATCTTGTCGGCCTCTGTGTCGGTATACTTCCTTTCTTCTGTGTCGGTGCCGGTGTCCTGAGTGTTGGTGTAGAGTGTGATCTGCTGATGCCGGTATAATGCCTTTGCCAGTGCCATAGGATTGCAAGGTTGCCATCAATGACAAAACCTTCAATCTCATACAATGTCTCATTGGAGTGTGCATATGCCAACAATCTCCCCCTTTGGCATTGATGGCAACACTCATGAGAAATTTCAAAAAGAATCCAAAAATGTGTAGTCCAAAAATGTTACCAAAAATGTGAGTTACCAAAAAATGTGAGAGCTCCCCTTGAGCATATGATTCCTGTCCTGTGATTTGAATTTTCTCATCCCACTACTCCCCCTTTGGCATCAATGACAAAGGTTATCAAGATGTCAATAGAGTTTGTGGTTTCAACCTTGTAGTTGGGTAGTTATAATTTGAAAAAGATCTCCCAAAATCAAGTTTATACTATCCATGAACTTCTTGCTATCCTTTATTGTTGTTTTTCTTCTCTTCACTGTACCGGTGAGATGCTGCAAGTGCTCTGCCAGTGTTTTGCTTCCCTGTATTAGTGCCTTAGAAACTTCCTTCCGCAGAGATGCTAGATAGTCCAATCTTGGACTTAGTTTGGATCTCAAATGTTTTGCCTTATTTATTATCCTTTCTTTTTCCCTTTCCAATTTGAGTAGTTCTTCCTCAAAATTTGTTATCTTCTCCTCAAAAACTGATAGTGTATTAGGTGAGTTGACAAAACTATCTGCAAGTTTATTGATCTCATCCTATACCTTACTCATTTTCTTGTCAATATCTACAGTCAAAAAGTTTGTTTTACATGTACCTTTGTACATGTTTTTGTACTCTTTTAATAAATTACATAGTTCTGGTAGAAGTGTGTCAAAATCTCTGTTACACTTTGTTATTTGCTCATCTAAGAATTTCTATTTTTCAATTTCTACCTTATCCTTCACTGAATCTTCCTTTATTTTCTCAATGTTTTCTAAGATATATTTACACAATGTATCCAATTGTCCTAAAGAATCTTTGTTATCTATATTACAGTTAGGAGCAACTACCTTCAAAATTGGTATGGTATCATCAATTGCTTTGTAAGCCTGTGAGCTGTAGTCGGTTATTTTCTTGATAGAATCAAGCAGTACCTTAGTCACATTTGTTGATTTGTATCTTGATGATGATCCAACAATCTAAGTACTGGTGGAAGTAACCAAGCTTGTATTGACCTCTGGTAGGTCTGTTTGTGTCTGCATTTCTTTAAGCAATGGTTTTCCAACTTCTCTAGTTTCCAATGGCATAATTTCCTTATGTACTTGTTCCAGTTGTTGTTGTTCTGGAGCCTTTGGCTCTGTTGGTTTCCTGTATGTTTCATTGCCTCAATCTGTGTCTTAGTCTCTACCTTTTTCTCTTTATCTTCTACTGGTTTATTAGTTTCCCCTGCTACCGGAGGCTCACTAGCCATGTTGGTCTTTTCTATTGTATCTTTGTCTACTATGATGTTGATCTTCTGAGTATCAACATTCACAGTATATAGGACTTTAGGATTAGGATTATTATCCTCTACATCCATACTCTCGGCTGCTGGTTGATCTTCAGTAGTTGTTAATTTTACCTGTGGATTATTTAAAGAAGGTGGGGGTAAGTTGTCTCTAACCTTGATACTAGTTGGTCCACCAACTTTTCCTTTTCCCTTGTCTCTATATTTTTGATAGACTTTGATAGGCTTGGGGTTTTTGTACTCTTCTTGTTTTTCTTTCTCAACTAGAAATATATCCCATCCATTTTCTGTTTCCTCTATCACTTCATTAACTCTTCCCGCCATTAGTGAAATATGCCAGTGTGTAGTAGAGAATACTGATTGATTAATCAAATCATCAATTTCTTGTGGAGAGTTTACCGGATATAGAACAAGTAGCTTCTCAATTTTTATTTTCTTATCCAATTCTATCATTGCTTGTCTTCTTGCCTCTAGTCTTTTGAATAATTCATCTGGTATTTCATTGACTACTTCCATCAAAAATTTCTTGTACATATCCATGTGCAATATAACACTATTTTCAACTTGTTCTTTCTCATCAGCTATTAGAGTGTCATATATTTTCTCTATATTCTTCAATTTACCTTCCTCTGTGATTTCATTCAGCAGTATATCAAGAGGGGTCAAGTCTTTGTTTGTCCTTTTCTTCTTCTTGGGTGTTAGTTTCTTCTTTGGTGTGTCCTTTCTAACCGGAGATCTCACAACTTGTTGCTTTTACCTTGTCCTCCTAGGTGAAGGTGTGGTTGCCGGTGAAGGATCTCTTTTTCTTACAACTCTTTTAAAATTTGCAGGCATGCCACTTCCTGAAGAAGTACCTACCGGTGATAGGTGAGTTTTAGGCTGTGGAGCTACTAACTCATCCTCTGCTATGTCTGTTTT
This sequence comes from Cryptomeria japonica, assembly GCF_030272615.1. Classification (NCBI taxonomy): domain Eukaryota; kingdom Viridiplantae; phylum Streptophyta; class Pinopsida; order Cupressales; family Cupressaceae; genus Cryptomeria; species Cryptomeria japonica. The sequence goes on along the minus strand of NC_081408.1, from coordinate 32,350,117 downwards.
CTTCAATACATCTTCCTTAATGGCTTTTGCTTGTCTGGACCCTTTCCTTACAACTGCCTCAACCTTTTTCACCCTTTTCTTTGATTGAATTTGTCTTTCAATATTTTTTACACTACCAAATACTTCTTCCTTAGGTTCTCTGGGGGCTTCCAGAAGTGCTTTAGCATATGTTTCAACTATGTGATCATCTATTTCATAGCCCATCTCAGTTACCCAAACTATCCTTGGGATGACCGTTTCCATCCAAATTTCATCTTTCTTGATGACAAAGCATATATCATCTTTGTATTTGTCTACAATCTTTTGTGATAACCTTACTCTTTTCTTCATTTTGGTCTTTAATGCTTGGAAAAAGTCATGAATATTGTTTTCCTTGTTCTCACCCATGTTATTGAATAGTTCTGTCAATTGTTTGCCTAATGGTATGTCATATCCAAGTTCTTTATAACCTATACCAGGAACCTGTATTGTTATATGTAGCATTAGGCATACTAATAGATTTCCAAATCTGAAAGTTCCTTTCTTGTCCTTCTTGATCTTTCCAAGGTTGTCAATTAATTCATCTTTTAACCACTCACATATGTCAATTTTTGCATTGTCTGTGACCATGTCATAAGCACTCTTAATGCATAAAATTGAAACTGAATTAACTCTATTAGCATGAGTAGCTTTATACCCTAATATCATACTGATGAATCTTACATTGATATCTTTTACATCATTTACTCTCAGGGACCTTTTGTCAAATGTTGCACCAGTTAGGTTTATAACTAGATCATTTGAAACTTTCTTGGTTTTATCTGGTCTTTTACTAGTGGTCAGTAACCCTGTGACAACTTTCACAGCTTCCTTGGTGATTTTGTGAATTGCATCTAGCCAGAAAAATTCTCCATGTAACCTAGTTAAAACTATCCTAATCACATCCTTTGAAAATTTAGGAATGCTAAGGATCTCTGTAAATCCTAGGGTCTCAATGATCTTGTGTTCATCCTTTACATTGCTAGTATTATCACATATCATAGTTTTATACATGGTTTTAATTTCCTCATCTCCTAATTCATCAATGTTGCAGTGGATGTACATTCTGGGGTCTTTAGCATACACAACTCCCATAGGAATTTGAGAAAAAGCACCTAAGGTATCATCCTTCTTTGTTATCTTGGGAACTAACAGAAATACGGGTCTAGGTCTTTTTATTACCACAACAATAGTAGGGTTTGCTATATATTCAATTGCAGAGGTGGTTGCCATGATTAAATACCTTTTACTATCTTGGATGGATGATTGCTTGGAGTGTTCTTTCTTCTTGCTCGAAATGCCTTAGCTCGGAGTCTTTGAACTCTTCAAAAATTTCAAATCTCGGTGAAATGAAATGGAGCCAAAAACTTAATTTTATAGTGTCTTTTTGCCATCTACCACATTAATTGCATGCCGGTTAAGTATTCACTTAACATTGTTTGCCGGTAATAAGTAATTTCCAACTTCTTATCTCTAACCGAGGGAATAATAGCACATGTATCAATAGATTTCCAAACCCTCAAGGAAATTTTCTTCAATTAGATGAAGAACTTCCTACTGGTGGAGCACTGCTCTATCCTTCCGGTGAAGCATCACTCTATTCCGCTGGTGAAGCAATATTCCCAATATTTAGATCAGCTTTTCTAATCCATTGTTTTGAGAATTCTTTCTTAACCTCTTCAACTTTTTCTTAACCTTTCAGGCTAGAACTTTTGTTGTCTACCGGTGTTCCTTTACTTCTACAGAATTTAGCAATATGCCCAATTTTGTTACATGCACAACAAGTTACATTATTTTTCTAAATAGCTTTCTGTTGGTGTAAATAATTATTCATCATGGATATTATTACACTTTACTTAAGTTTACTTAGGAAATGCATTTCATAGTAGTTTGGGTATGAGACACTTGGGTGTTTGTGCCACATTGGGATAGTGTGTGTAGGAGAATTTCCACCTTTTATGGTGTTGATCTTGTTGTTACACTCCACATTTAGTGGGTGATCCACCTCATGTGGAATATTATATTGTTTCTCCTACCTACCCACACCTATTTCCTACCTACCCTTGTTTCTTATTGTGCCACATGTCATGTTTGTGTGCTCACATATCCATATAGCCTTGCCTATATAAGCAGACTCATATTCATTGTATGTAATGCTTAATGATTCAGTTGATCATATTTTTCATCTTGATAGAATATAGTTTATTTCTATCATCTATTTTGTTCTCTCTTATTTGTGTTTTCCATTGCCTCTTGGTCTTGGCAAAATCTCACATGGTATCAGAGCCATTAGAGTGTCATTGGTTTGCTAATTGAGAGAAATTTGATGGTATTTGGGGTTTGCATTTTGGATCTTTCTATTGCAGGTTTTTATTGCAGCTTGATGGGTCAAATTTGAGGTTATCATTGGATTGAGGAGGTCCAAGAAAGTCAGTTTTTCCTTTTGTTTAATCAAAATTGGACTTTGGAGGCCAAATCTAGAGGCATTTGAAGTTTGATGCTGCGGCAGAAATTTTCTAGAAATTATAATTTTGCAGTCAATTTTCAAATAGTGATATCTCATTCATCTGGACTCGTTTTTACAAGCAATTTTTTTTTTGTTTTGGGGTAGAATTTCGTGATCTGTACAATGGTGTAGAATTTTTTTGATTTTCGGATACAAGTTTTTCGAAAATTGCGAAATTCCGATTTTTACAACTTTGGAGGCTTCGTTTGGGCTCATATGGACTCCTTTTTCGGTGTCGTTTTTTTTGAAAGTGCATTCTTTTCATCTACTTTCATAATCTGCCATCTGTTTGCAGTGATTTTAAGTAGAAATAGTACTTTCAATATTTGGCCATTTTTGGCATATTTGGTACTTGCATTTTTCTTGGATCTCAGTTTAGATCACTAGCAGTATTTGTTGAAGTCTCTTAGATCTCATTTTGAGAAGTTGTAAATTGAAATAAGAAGTCCACCTTGCCATTGTTTGCAAGTGGCCTATTGTACACGCACTACATATAAAGTGTCAAAATCATCATTTTTTGGGGGGGTACTTTGATTGAGTGAATTTGGGGGGGGTGTCTCTTGTGATTTTGTGCTCTTGTGTTCCTTCAGTTGGATTGGCTCACTAAAAATATCATGGCAATTGGTACCTTAAGAAAGTATGTATCAAAGGATCTCATTTTTCTTATTGAGAAGTGTACTCTAATCAAGTATGCTTGGAAAAAGTTTCAAGGCTTGTATGGTCAAGTTGATGAGATTAGGGGATATCAAATTGATAGTGATCTCACCATGTTAGATCCCAAGAACTTTGATACTATACAAGATTATTTTCACTAAGGCAAAAGAGTTGAGGGCACAACTCAAAGATTGTGGCATTGATAAGAAGGATACTCAATTGATAGTCAACCTGATAGGCAAGCTTCCACAAGAATATGCAACATTTGTTTCTAGTTTCCAAACCCATAGGATGACAATGGGTTCAAGCTACACAATGCCTACATTTGATGCTTTCAATGAAATCTTGATGATGGAACAAACTAAGTTGATAAGCATGGGTATTCTTAAGTCTTCTAAGTCTCAAGCATTAGTGGCAAATCAAGGGAACAAAGGAAATCAAGGAAAGGACAACTCAAACAAGAAGAAATGGCAATCAAAGCCTAAGGAGAAAGCACCATCTTCTCCACAACAAGGAGATTCATCCTCTTCCAAGAGGGATAACTCACCAAAGAGGGAGAGACCTACTTGTGCCTATTGTAAAAAGTTTGGTCATGAGGAGCATCATTGCCATTATAAGAAGATTGATGAGCTCACACATATAATCAAAAAGTATAACATTTATTTGCCTAATGTCTATAAGAAGGATGATTCATCAACTTCCACTTCCTCACATTCAAAAGGAAAAGGGCAAGCATTCATGGCTTCTACAAGTGGGAAGACTCACTCTTTTGGAACAAGAAAAGGAAAAGCTCTATGTGCTACTATTAGTCATGATTCAGAGAGATGGCTTCTAGATTCAAGGGCTTCTCATCATATGGCATCTTCATAGTCTATGTTCTCTACATTTGAGCCTTGCACCATGCCGCAGATTTTGATGGGCAATCATACATACATGGATGTGATTGGGAAAGGATCTATTGACATTGGGGATAACTCCTTCAATGATGTGTTGTGTGTACCCCACTTGACAAACAATCTCCTTTCTATCTATCAAATCATACATGGCACAACTAAGAGAGTTGTGGAGTTCACACCTGAGTTAGTTTTCATTAGAGACTTGGAGACTAGAGCTATCATTGTGACTGGGGTGGTTGATCATGCATCTCGGTTATACTCCTTTTTAGATTTTGTTGATGATGATGATTTCACATTTGATGATTCTACACATGATGATCACACTTCTTGTCATGGTTCAGATTTTGAGGAGAACTTTGGACACTTGAACATGGGTATTCTCACATGTGACCCCATTCTTGAGCCTTGTATTTCATCTCCTCATATTGATATCACATCACCTATTGCACCAGATGATGTGGATAGTGTGACAGTTTTGCCTTCATGTGATTCAGTGCAACAGGATATTCATTGTCTTTCAGCTTCAGATTCATGGGATGATTACTTGATAGACATTGTAGGTTTGTTTGTGGAATCCTACATTGCAGATTTGGGAGACATCATTGACGACATTCATCTTATCTTTTATGAAGGTGATCCTTCTTCGATTGTTGCAAGGGAACACTCTGACCCTCTTGTTCATTCTCTACATGATCATTCTTTTGAGGTTGACATGATTGTGGATACTCATGTACAATAGTTGAAGAAGGTCTCTTTATGTTTTGAGGAGACATGTGAGTCTTTGGGACATGTTCTACATCCATCTCCACTAGATCTTGGAGTGCCTTTTTCAGCAGTGTGGCATAGTTTACCACCTTTGGAGGGGGTATCTTTCAACATCGACATGGGGACACTTGAGCAGTTTTCAGAGATTCCTTTCATCATGATTTTTCTTCATACATCTTCCCTTCATGATTGGGGAGACTTCATGGATACACCTTTGGTTTTGTTTCTTCCTAAGGGAAGGAATGTTGTACGATGATCGTGGAGCAGTTTATTCATCCATCGAGCTTCTATCATTGGTGTAGATTCTACATTGAGGGGGGCCTTCCTAGTCTCTCTTCTTCTTCTTCTCTCATATGTGGGGGACTTTTTCCTCACATGGGGTTTTGTCCTTCACATTATTCTATGAGAGTTCTCTTGTATGTTTTTCATCTCTCTTTTGGGGGAGGGTTTTTTCCCATTGGGTTTTTCTCTCTTTCCCCACTTTGTGAGAGATTTCATTGCATTGGTTTGCATGCATTTGCATTTGTACATGGGTACCTAACATGGCCTAGTAGCCGGGACCCATCTTGCATTGCTTAGTTGCATTGTAGACTTAAGTGCATTCCCCTAAGTTGCACTTAAGGGGGGGGTGTTGGTGTAAATAATTATTCATCATGGATATTATTACACTTTACTTAAGTTTACTTAGGAAATTCATTTCATAGTAGTTTGGGTATGAGACACTTGGGTGTTTGTGCCACATTGGGATAGTATGTGTAGGAGAATTTCCACCTTTTATGGTGTTGATCTTATTGTTACGCTCCACATTCAGTGGGTGATCCACCTCATGTGGAATATTATATTATTTCTCCTACCTACCCTTGTTTCTTATTGAGCCACTTGTCATGTTTGTGTGCTCACATATCCATATAGCCTTGCCTATATAAGCAGACTTATATTCATTGTATGTAATGCTTAATGATCCAGTTGATCATATTTTTCATCTTGATAGAATACAGTTTATTTATATCATCTATTTTGTTCTCTCTTATTTGTGTTTTCCATTGCCTCTTGATCTTGGCAAAATCTCACACTTTCCCATAACCTATGCCGGTTTGTGTTCTACATTGATTAGATAAATGTCCAAATCTTCCACAAACATAACATCTCACATTCATTCTATAGTTTTCAGAGTTGTGACCAACTTTGTTGCATTTAGAACATTGACTGGTGGGTGTGTTGATATTCTGATAATTTCTAGATCTACATTCATTTGCTCTATGACCATACTTTTTACAGTTAAAGCATTTACCATTGAATTTATAAGCATTAGGTTGTCTTACCAGTTTGCTATGATCCTGAGTATTTGCAATACCGAAGCTTTCACCAACTTCAAAGCCAATTCAAGAAGTATCACCTTTGGGTTTTTGATTCTTCAGCAAGATGCCAAGTTCCTCTGAGCTTTTCTTGAATTTTTCTTTGTGTTGATTTGCAGTTTCTAGTTCTCTTTCTAGGACTTCTTTTTGTCTCATCAGTTCATTTGAGTCATTCTGAGTATGCATCAAATCTATCTTCAACATGTCATTTTCATAGCTAAGTCTTGTGTTCTCATTTGCTGCATCACTTAGTCTTCTGGTCAATTCTTCTTCATTCTTCTTCCTATCCTCAATCTCTTTGCAAAATCTCATAGTCATATCCTACATCTCATTATTTGTTGTCATGATCTCTTGTTTCAACTTGCTTATCATATCATTAAATGATTCCTTTTCATCATTCTCATTTTGCAATTTTTCACAAAGTTCTCTTCTCTTATTTCTTGCAACACTAAAATTTTCTTGAAGTGCCTGAATGATGTCCTGAGCTACTCTTAAATCATCTTCTAATTTGATATTTTTCAACTTTTCTACATCATAGTCTGTAAGAGCTCCTTCAAGTTGCTTCATCAGATTTTCCATCTTTACCGATGTCAAGATCTTCCTCAAGTTGTTAGGCTTTTGAAAATAGAGGACCAGGCTCTGATACCAATTGTTAGGGATCCCACAGATACTGAGAGGGGGGGGGTGAATCAGTATCTAACCAGTAATTAAAATTTCTTAACTTAAAACATGTAGAACATAATATAACAGTGTACCGGTATGCAAGAAATAATGCAATAAATAGAATCAAGGACATCCACATGAAAAGCACACCATAACACAAGATGTTAATGAGGAAACCTGGTGTGGGAAAAACCTTGGTGGGATTTGTGACCCACAATATTCACTCATTGGCCAATAAGAGAATATTACTTACAATAGGTGCCTGCACATGCAGGAAGGCCAACTGCCTAGAGCTCACTGCTCAATGGGAAGTCACACTGACTTACAATAAGGATTATACAAATCCAATATCTTGTACTGCTTTACAATAGCATCTTCTATGCCACATTCAGTACTAGTTCTTGCTCTGTTCTTTACATATACCTCTTGACCTATATTTCGCACATTAGGTCTACCTAATATTTTCCTTAATACTTCTCTATCACATCACTCAAATGTCTACAATGATCTCTTTTATATATAAGAGTCATTTTATAGTTTGCCAAGTCAGCTTACACATTTTTACAATAATAAACAAAATATAATATAATAAAATCCTGTCGGCCTCTGTGCCGGTATACTTCCTTTCTTCTATGTCAGTGCCGGTGTCCTGAGTGCCAGTGTTGAGTGTGATCTGCTGATGCCGGTATAATGCCTTTGCCGGTGCCATAGGATTGCAAGGTTGCCATCAATGACAAAACCTTCAATCACATACAATGTCTCATTGGAGTGTGCATATGCCAACACTTATTAGATATATATGTAAATAGTGGAAGCTTAGACATGGCATGAGATGGTAGTTGTTTCGCAAAATGTCTCAGCAAGTAGGCAATCTCTCTAAGCATAGAGAGAATACTATTTTGAGATTTTGTAGTTTAAGTATTTGAATTTCAATATCATCTATAGACAAATTTTTAATTTGGAATTAATGTAAATGTTTATTTTATATCCATGTGGCTATTGTGGAGCTAAAGTGATGCATTTAAATTTGTAGTTTAGAAAAGAAAGAAGGATGAACAAGCCTAACAATAGTTGTGACTATGATTTTGTCCAATGAATAATGGTGAATAGAAGATTGCATTTTAGTGTCCATTGAATAATGCTGAATTGTGGAGCTACTCAAGGAAGGACTTAATCTCCAAAAATATTCATTGGCATCATAGTGATATTCCTATAATGACATGGTAGAATTCGATTAATGAATCTGTCACATCTCTACTGATAATCTAGTTTTGGCAATAGGCACATGCTAGTAAAATTTATAAGAAGTGGTACCATTTATTTTAAAGTTCATTTTAATATTTAAACTCATTAATAAGTTAAAATGTTTGTATTTACGAGAAGGTGGGAAGATAAAAGATATAATTTTGTAATTAATTTTCAAGAAGTACTTACTAGAAGTTGATATAGCTCATTGTTAATTTATTAATAGGTAATAAGATAATGGTGGAGGGGTCTAGATTTATAATCCTTCTTATGATTTCACATATGAGTTATAACTGATTAGAAGGAGGGCATTTTAATTTAGTTTTGGAGGGAGAGATAGAAGTATATTTTCTCTACCTTTAAATTCTCTGATGTCATCAAATAAAAGGAGGAGAATTTAGGAATCTTTGTGTTCATTTGTATTTACTTTTGATTGTCATTTTCTTTTTTGATTTTCAATCCTTTCTTGATGTTTTCACCTATTATATCAGATTGTGTGTGTTCTTTAAATGATTTGAGTCTTAAATTGTTCATATCATCTAAAAGGAGTTGTTGCTTATTATCTTTGTGTCATTTATCTCTATTTTCCTTTGATTCTAAACTCACAATTGCATCTATGTCATGGCTATGTATAGGTGTTAGTTTTGCCTTTTCTACTTTCTAGTTAAAAGCATACCCCTAAAAAAGTTAAATTACATCAAACAAGGGAATTGTACCTCTAAAATTTAGAGGAAAATCACTTATTTAATAGTGATTTCTCCAACTATTAGTGATATTTGTATTTATTGGTTGGGTAATTCAAGTCATTTGAATTATTATTTTAAAAAGAAAAAAATGTTTACTAATAATAGGGAATGGTTTAATGAATGTAAACAATGCAAGAATACTCAATCTTTCAATAGTTACTGTTATACATGCAACAAGTTTGGTCATAAGGCATCTAACTGCATATCCAATACAAGAAGTGAAAATGATCCACAAGACATTACATGTTATAACTGTAACAAATAGAAAAATATTAATAAGTTTTCAAGAGGAAATAATACCAAGTCTTTTCTTTCACAGAAGAAGGTTGATCTAACTCAAATAAAAAAGATGGAAAATATGTAGGTTAAAAAATTAGAAGAAAAGAAAAATGAAGTGAAGGATGGATCTACAACTTAAGATGGTACATATGGCTCTTCTACAAACTAAATTAAAAGGGGTATCAATTTAGGGGAAGTTATGTTTGTAGATTTTTAGAACCCTTGAGAAGCAAAGATGTCGAAATCTTCAGCATATTGGTATACCATAGTGTGGACATGATGAATTGATAGTACTAAGTCAATTAGCTTAATTTCCAAAGCAAATGATCTTCTTGTAGAGGATTGCATTTAACATGATTCATTGATTGAGCCCATGTAATAGCTTTGTGAAGTCATTTGTGCATTCAAAATTCAAAACCATGGTGGCTATGGTCTACAGATGATAACTATTTATTTCTTGTAAGAGAAGAAAATCATAATGGGGAACGCTACAAAATGCTTACATAGGAACTCAAATAATAATCACCATTTATCAAAAGACACTAAACTCCTATGAAAGTTTCCTTTGACACTTTGGAGAAGAAAAAAGTTGAACTACCCGAGTCATCAAAGATCCAACTCAATGCAAGATTGTGTTGTCGTTGCTACTTGATTTGTATCTAGAAAAGACCTTTTGGGAATCCTCAAGGTCACTTTCTTTCAAAATTGGATCCCCCAATCAATAACACACACTACTATTGACAATTCCAGTGATAACTCAAAAGGAGTGCAGGAACTATTAGAAATTTGGGTTTAATAGATTAGGGAAAAATATATATTATGCAATGTTTAATCTATTTGTGAACACTATTGATGAAACCAAATTAGATGCCCTTGATTGCAAATAAAACCTTACCTAAGGAGCATGTGGTTGTGGAGAGATCGCTCTATGGGGGGGAGGGAGGCAACAAAAGCTTCAACTTTGGCAGATGATGCTCCCGACAAATTCTTGGTTTTTTTAAAATGATCCCGCGTTATGTTTTTTTTTTTTTCTTTAAAGTGCCCTCGTTGAAATTCTGATGAAAAGCATCCGTCGTAATTCTGACAAACTCAGGCACTTTAAAGAAAAAAAATCAAATTTGATCACAATATGCCTTGTTCATCGGAAACCTTCATCAAAATTTGAGGCCAAATGTATTAGTGTCTAGAAATGCTTGATGATGAATGCTTTAGTGCTTGGTTGTTTGATGTTGTATGAGTGCTCTTAGATTTCTTAAATGTCTTTTTGATGTTCAAATGAGAGGGGAAATCCTCTCTATATACTTTCCCATCAGGAACATTGGCTATTTTTTTGACATGAGTCGACACACAAAGAGGGATCCCACTCATTTTTGAAACAATAAAATGGGTTTAAAAAGGGCCCAATTTAGGGAGGAGCAAGGTACTACTCCCTAGTCCTACCCTATTTTGGTTTAAGATTAAGGGTCCTAGCAAGGTGAAATATGATATAAAGGCCATCATTGCATGGTACAAGCATAAATGGGTCCTAGTTAGTCATAGGGATGAGAAACACTAAGGTGAGAGCCCCAAATGCAGTCAAAATTGCAAACAGTGCAATTTTAGGACATTGTTTGTTGATTGGAATGAATGTATGAAAGGATAAATGGTTGGTTGGATGACTTGGAATTTTTTTGTTGATTCTTTGAGGTTTGTGATAGCATGAAGAGGTGTGCTAACATGTTTTGGGTCCTATTTATCTCCTACTTTAAGCTGAATTTTCTTCCCCTCCATCACAAAATTTTTTGGGCTGAATATTTGGGTGATGCACGTTTCATGTCTACATGTTTTCATCATAGCTTACCTAGAGAGAGTTTATTAATCCTTGTAGAGGATATAAATGAATGAAAATATTTATCAAGTGTTTGGTTGTGTTGTGAAGTTTGTAAAGAAGAGCTTAATGCATACCAAAGTCAGTGAGCCAAAGGTAATCTCATTCGAATAAGCTTGGAATTTCATTGGAGGCAATGAGATAAAATCAATTGATAGGGTTGTTGCAATGGAAGTTTACAATTTATTTATTATTACTCTTAGGTTGTAGCCTCCTTCTATAAGTGTTGTGATTTTTAGGGAGTAGTGAACTTCCTTTGGTTGTAGCCATAAAATTTTATTTTAGGGAGTTATAGCTTCCTTTGGGTTGTAGCCCATAAAACATAATGTAAATCTCTTTTTCATTTGTGAGGTTGGTTTTGGAGAGTAGTTTCAAGAAACATGATCACTATGGTTTTCTCCTTGTTGGGGTTTCCACATTTAAATCTAGTGTCTTCTTGTGCAAATGTGGTGCATGTTATGTATCATTGTTGTTGATTTGTTTTGAGTAAGGGTTTGAATTATAGATGCTGAAAAGTTCAATTGGATACTTATCCACCCCCTCTTAATATTCCAGTGTGTTTAACAATTGGTATTAGAGAGAAGTTCCTTGGAAGAAGCCTAACCACTTGAGAAAGATCTAGGATGGCATGAGAAGGATCTCATTAATACAAGGCAACTTGGTTTGATGGAATAAACTACATTTTTTGGTGGGTAAGGATGGAATATTATTTGACCTCATTAGGGTTTGGTGTTTGGAAATTCATTGAGAATGGTTATACTCCTCCCTCTACTCCTCCAATTGATCCAATTGAGATCAAGGCATATGAGAACACTGCTAAAGAAAATATTGCTATTTGAGTGGATTATATGATGTTGATCTTATAAAGGTAGTGAATTGTTGCAATTCTAAAGTCAAGCAAGCCAAGCTGTAGATCTACAAAGGTAAATTTGAAAACTTAAGAGTGTTAGAAGATGATGATATTGCTAGCTGTTTGCTTCAGGTAGATAAAGTTATGAATGAAATCAAATGTCTTGGTGAGGAACTAAAAGAACCAATTGTGGTATAAACGGTACTCAGGTCTTTCCCCAAAGCTTATAGTCCTAAAGTTTCTTCTATTGAGGAACTTAGAGATTGAAATAAATTTTCAATGGATCAATTGTTTGATGGTCTCAGTGCACTTGAAATGAGAGATTTCTAAACGGAATCTCTAAAGAAGAAATAAACTATTAAGGCCAACAAGAAGGAGAAGAATGAAGTATCTAATTAGAGAAATGTTTTTAATGATCCGAGAATGAACACCCCGTTTAAGATATGCAAAAATGATATGCAAGAAAATGGTAGAATATGGTATAAGGGGAGCGACATGGGTGCCCCCCCTTAAGATGTCAACATAGTTCCATTTTAATGTCTTAAGGAAGCTATAGACAAGGATACCTTACCTTAAACACCAAGGAGATATCCTTTAGGCAACAATGTCATAAATCCAAGCTAGAGAGGGAATGCTCTTCAAGCAAGGATAAGATAGTTGAAAAAGAGATATCTTGCAAAAAGTGTAAAGGGTATCCTCAAAGGAGAAGAGATATTTTCTTAGAAGATATCTACCTCCAAGAGGAGCTATCTTGAACAAACATAACATCTTCTACCAAAATAAGGGAAGGAGAACAAGAATTCCTACCTTCCTCCTATTTCTAGGTGAAAGGGATTCTTGATGAAGGATGACATACTTTTGACCCAATGTGATGGGTAAGTTTATGATAGGTATACATTTCCAAGTGAAGAAGAGGTTGTACCCAAAGACTTACACCTCTTGTATCAAAGAGAATCCTTGAGAAAACAACAACTTCACACAAGGAATGACACCAAATCATGAAACAAACACCACTCCACAAAGGAAAAGTAGATCCTTAGAGAGGAGAGAGAGAGGAAGAGAAATCAATAGTTGCCCCCCAGGTGTAAGGACAATGAGAAGAATTAAAAAATCTTTTAAGGAGAGATTAAGCATAAGGAAATGCACAATAAAATCACATGAATGAATATCCAATGCAAGAAAAGACATTAGTTTATGTAAAATGCATCTCAAAAGAAGTGGTAATCTTCAAAGAGAGAGAGAGGGAGAGAAAGAAAGATCACATATTCCTCTAAGGAGGGATTATTCATAACAGATGTACCTTTCCAAACAAAGAATAGGTCCTAACAAGGGACACACATTTACCCACATGAAGGATAATTCTATGCAAGTAAGGACATCAAGTTATGAAGAATGCAATCCATAAAAGAAATGGTGAAACTTTAGAAAGAGGAAGGATAGTATTCTTTCCCCCCAAGCATAGAGACAAGAATAAATAGACTATTATGTTGCTCACTAAGTATGATCGCACTTGAAATTATACCACCATGAATGACAACGAGCCCCCAATAGGTAGGCTAACAATGTCACATAGTGAGGAGCAACATAATAGGAACTTTAATGTTATTTGAAATGATCATGAGAAATATACCATTCATCATCAGATGTTATTTTTATGACACCTTAGTCAATATAATGTTGTATTTTTATTTTCAAATCTTGACACTCATTAGTAGAATGGCCATGAATTTGATGATAATTGCAAAAAGATGAATTTTCAAAATGTTTTGTACATTTCCTTCTTCTTTTAGGCCAAAGCAGAGAGATTAAATTGGCATGGAGAAGATTGGACAATGAATTTTCTTGTTGTAACACAAAATTGGAATGAGAAGGTGTGGATTCACTGAACAATGAAGGAGAGGATTTTGACAAAGGAAGAGGTTGGAAACCTAGCTTTTTCGTTAGAAGAGAGTGATTTCTCATGACTTTCAAGACTTTGTTGCACACATCCTAGAAATTTTCCATTGTATTTTCTCCTATCATTATTAAGACATGAATTAGAAGGATAAGTGGGAATTGGTTTAGAAGATTGGATAAAAGACACAAAAGGCTTCACAAAGGCTTCAATATTAGATTGAGGGATCTTATACCCATTGGAGGAGGGTGTAAAGTCTCTTGTACCCCAATTCCTTTTTGTAGAAGCATCATTAATAGGAGATGGTGTTGCTGAAGGAATCATAGTACTAAAGGGTAAAATATATCCCACTTCATCATAAGTGAAATTATAAGGATTAGCATCAACCTTTATTATGTGAACTTCATTGTTATATATGAATTTGATTGTGCGATGAAGGGTAGAAGGGACTGATTTCATAACATGAATTCATAGTCTACCTAGAAGAAGGTTATAATTAAGATGGTTGGGCATGACATGAATAGGAGTAGACAAAGTCATGGGTCCTACTTTAATAGGTAATATGACTATACCAAGTAACTCTCTAGGAACATTATCAAAGCCACACACACCAAGATGATCGGGTTGAATAGAAGAATAATCCCAATTTATCTTATCTAATAAGTCAATACAACAAATGTTAAGAGCTGACCCATTATCAATTAAAGTACCTCTTATCTTTTGTTCATAAATGCAAGAAGTAATGATAAGGGATCATCTCTATTTTTAACCTTTATAGAAGGCAATTCATCTTGTGAGAATGTGATGTCATTTGGTTTAGAAGAAGGATGAGGAACCACCCTCTGTAAGGCTTCTTGGATTAACTTATGATATGAAGGTGAAGTTTGAATTAAATCCCAAAGGGAAATCTTAGCTAAGATATCGTGAATCTTTTCCACAAGATTAGGTTCTATATCAACACATTTCATAGAATGAGGGGGGGGAAGGAAGGGAGGTGAAAAGAACATTGGGATCTTTCTTTTTTACGCCACATTAAATGAGTGATGTAGTTCAAAACCATATTTTTTCTCTAGTTCCCTTTCTATATTACTTCTTTCACACATGTAATTTGCATCTTGTAGGATATTAGGAGGTTTTTAAGGTCTAGGCCTCTCATAACTAGAAGCATGAATGGTATTGACTTGACTAGGTTCTTTTTTCTCTAAGGACACATCTTGAGAAAGAAGAGAATCAAGGAAATCACTAATAATTTCATCTTCTTGCTCTAAGGCATCTTTGTGATTAGGAAGGGACTATCATATGTAACGAATGCTTCATCTCTAGGGGGAAGATCATGAAAATTCGGTATGGTATCACTAGAATAAGTAGCCATAATATCACCCTCTTGCACCAAATAATCCTTATGAGGGAGGTACTTTTTAGGAGAAGGAAAACAATTCTCCAAAGATTCATCTTTAGGAGGGAGATATTTGAAAGAAATGTCCATATTCCCCTTTTGTACCAATGTGCCATTAATGAGATCAATTTTGAGAGAGGGTAAATCATAGCCATGAATGAAAGGGAGAGCTAAATTATCATCATATGCATGAAAGGGAACATCATGGACATCTTTAGACTTTAAGGTAACTTGAAATTGAATTAGTAAAATAAGAGAACTCCATACACACTTATGATCAAACAATAAACTCACATGTCATTTAACCATAATAATGTTCACCCCATACATGCATAGAAAATTGAATAAAGAAGTGAAAATGGAATTTGAATTGGAAATTTGAAATTTGAATTTTGAATTTTGAAACTTGCAAAATAATTGAATAATGCAAAATTCTAGGAAAAATGATTACTCAATTAAATGAACAAATTGATTGAAAGAATAAAGAGGAATAATGCAACCTCCTAGGAAATTGAAATTTAAAATTAGGATTATGTAAAAATAACATCTTAATTTAAAATTAAATTTATCCAAAAGAAATTAAATTTTAAAATTAGGGCCTTGTGAAAATAACCTCTTAATTTTAAAATTTGAAATTAAAGGAATTAATCTGAATTTAAAAATTAGGGCTCTTTTAATTAACCTCTTAATTTTTTAAAATTTAAATTTGAAATTGTCCACAAGAGAATTAAATGTAAAATCAGGGTCTTATAAAAAGAACCACTTAATTTAAAATTTAAATTTGAAAATAGATCTAAGATTGGAATTTGAAATTTCAAAAATTGGAAAATGCACAAGATTAATTTAAATTTAGAAATTAGGGTTTGTTTAATTAACCACTTAATTTTAAAATTTGAATTTGAAATTGAAATTTGATCCAAGGTTGCAATTTTGAATTTGAATTTTAAATTAGCACCCAAATTTGAAGAGGGAAATTTAAAATTTAAACAACTCATAACCTCAATTTTAAAAATTTTAAAATTAGGGTTTTTGAAATTAACCACTTAATTTTAAAATTTAATTGTGAAATTTGACTTGTAGATGAAAATTTGAATTTGCAAATTGAATGAATGTTCAGATCTGAAATAGTTGATCCGAATTAAACAATTGACAAGCTCAATTTTGAAATAAAAAATTAGGGTTTTAATGAAATTAACCTCTAAATTTTTAAAATTTGCTAGAAAATCAAACTTGTAAATGAAAATTTGAATTTTAAATTGCATACACTTAGATTTGAAAATGAAAATTAGATTTAATGGTGTAAGGAGTCGGGTTCACCAAAATGTAAATTGGAAAATTGGAGGCTTAGCAAATTCACCACTTGGAAAGGAGAATTCAGTAAATTAATTTTTGCTTGGAGGACTTTACATTCAAAAGAGGGATTGAATCTACTAGATCCAATCCTAAATGATGCAAGGACTAAATACTAAGCAAATTGGTTAAAATTGGAATGTGATTGACCTTCTTTTGTAAGTTGAATCAGTAAAGTAAAAAAAATGAAGTCAAAGTAAGTGAAAACAATGAGCGATAGATTCGGGATTCAGTCATGCACTTGGATCTGAGAATTTTGGGATGATTCAGAGCTGCTCCATGAAATTGGGCAAAAGTTGGAGGGACCATGTGTCTATACAGGGATGCCCTCCACTTGGTCCTTTTAACTTTCCGTGTGTCAAAAAGGGTTTTTCTATCTCTCCAAATAAAGCCTAATTTCAGAAGTACAACTGCACACCTGTTTCATGCACATAGAAAGAAGAAGAAAGGGGTTGGGAATAGGGGTTTGCCTAAGTCAAACCCCGATTTGGAATCAACCTTGAATGAAATACTGCAAATGGTTGAAATAAATGATGGAAAGGTATACCTTCAGATCTGTAATAGATGATAATGATGCTTTTCTTCTTCGATGTAATCAAATATGTTGTATGAAATGGCATGAACATGACAAAACCCTAACACACACATGCTTACAAATGAATGAAGTAATGTTGCTCCAATGGATAGATGAAGAATATGCATCCTTGAAGAATGCTTGATAATGAATGCTTGAACACTTGAATCCTTGAGATCTATTTCCGTCTTCATGAATGTATGATAATATATCAAAATGAGAGGGGGAGACCTTATATACTTTCCCGTCGTTGATTGTTTAATTTTCTGATAGAGGCCAACATAGGGGATTATTTCCCGCTCACATTTGAGATAAGTCCAAGGGAGAAGGGCCAAGATAGGTCCCCTTTAGGGGATCCCAGGGTGCCACACCTTGGTCCTACCCTATTTTGGGGTAGGATCAAGGTGGCCATGCAAGGTGAAAAATGAAGTATGGTTGCATAGGGGAGATAAAAATAGATCCCTCTCAAGCGTGGGGATGAGACTGATAAGGTGAGGGCCCACAATATGGTCAAAATTGCAAAGGGTGCAATTTTAAGATGTTGCACCTGCAAATGAGAGAAGACTATAATTTTGAAGCCAAAATGAAAATAATTTCAGTAAAAAAATAACTCTAGTTTTTTTTTACTATGTACTCCAAACTCTAATTTTGGTGAAATAAAAGTCACTTATGAATTTTTCAAACCTTTTGGACACTCTGGAAATGTTGAAGAAGCCACCAATATTACAAAAAATTCACAATCACTTAGATCTCACATGAACATACATATATAAAACCAAATTTAACTAGAAGCATATTTTCCTTTAAACAACCCTGATTCTCTAAGTCACACGAGAATACAAGGGAAGAGCATACCTTGTTTTTAAATAAAATATTAGCTATCTAATAGTATCAAATATCTCAAATAAATAAGAAAAATAATGAGCTATACTAGACAACATGGATTTGATACCATATTAGATTCTACGAGAAGCGAGAACTGAGCCAAGATCTGATGTTGGTCGTAGATCACATGAAACTCCAAGAAAGAAATGATTGAAGATCAAAATAGCTAAATGAAGATAAATCTGATATGAGAGAAAAATAGAGACAAATAAGATAATTTTGAGAAGACTCTCATGAAGCTATCACTAAACTAGTGAAGGTGAGAGTTTGGGGCTTATTATATAGAAAAATAATACCACATACATCCAAGAGGTGCATTAACTCCCACTCCCCATAAAAGGTGGGAGGTTTTACCTTCTTGGTAAATGCCAAAACATGTGGCATAATCTCCTTATATGAAAATAAAAAAGGAGTTATAAGAGGTGGCAAATAAAGCTGAAGGAGGGTGAGAAACCCAACTACCCCATAACCCACTTAGGAAATGACAAAATAGTGGTTATGTGAGGCAACACAACAAGCCAAAAGAGGGTGTGTAACTCAACTACCAATGTGAGGGTGGGAGTTACACATGTAGCTAAAGTATTTTCCATGTGTCCACATATTAACCATTCCTAATAACCTAAGAAAGCTTAATAATATAGGTTTAGGAAAAAATAAATACCCCTCAAAATAAGAAAAATACAAAGCCTACACTAACACCCCCCCTTAAGCATAGCTTTGGTGGGTGAAAGATGGGTCCTGATAAATGAGGCCATGTGAGGTACCCATGTACATAGAGATCCCCCAAAAAAGAATAAGCCCCCCCTTAAATAGAGAGAGAAAATGAAGAATGAAGGAGTAAGGAGTCCCTCCTAAAGTAGACACCAGTTGCATTCCAAGAAAAGATCTAAAATGAAGGAACTTGCTTTTAGTGAAGGGTTTGGTGAAGATGTCCATAGTCTTCTCTGATGTAGAACAATACTTAAGATTAATGATGCCTTCTTGAATCAACTCCTAAATGTAGTGCATGTGTATCTCAATATGTTTCATCCTTTGGTGATGAACTGTGTTTCTTGAGATCTGTATAACACTCTGATTATCACAAAAGATGATGGTGGGCTTTCTGATTGGAATTCCAAACTCAGCAAGAATATTCTGAAGCCAAATAACCCCAGTGGTGACATTGACTTCCCTTCAATACTCAACCTTTGTTTATGAAAGAGCAATTGCAGACTGCTTCTTTCTTGACCAATAAACTAGTCTAGAATCTAGTGAGAAGCAATAGCCTAAAGTAGACATAAGATCATGAGAATCACCCACCAAAACTAAATCTGTATATCCCACGAAGTCAATATCCATGCCTACTGCAAATTGAATTCCATAATTGTGAGTACCCTGAATGTAGTTGAGGATCCACTTGGCTGCTTTCCAATGCAACTCATGTGACTCCTACATGAATCGAGAAACCATGCCCATAACATATGAAATATCAAGTCTCCTATGAGTCAAGTAGATGAGACTCCCAACAAGTTGTTGGTATGAAGTCATTTTTTCCAAGGGTGAAGAGAACTTATCCTCAAGTTTGATCCTTAACAAAAATGGAGTTGGTTCTGGCTTACAATCAACCATATAAAATCTGGAGAGCATATCAAGTGCATACTTGGGTTGTCCAAGGAAGATAACTGAAGATGATTGAGTAATCTCAATCCCCAAGAAGTAATGCAAAATGCCCAAGTTTGACATTAAAAATCTATCATGTAGATTATTTTTCACCACCTTGATGGTGGATGAGTGACTCCATCTGATCAACAAGTCGTCAATATAGAGAACTAGAAATGTGAGAGTTTCATCCTGCTACAGAATGTATATGTTTAGATTTGAATGACATCGAGTGAAATCAAATAATAGAAGGAATGAGTCCATCTTGGCCTACCAAACTCAAGGAGCCTATTTAAGGACATAGAGAGACTTTTCAAGTTAGCACAAAAGTGAGGTATCCTGGATGAACCCTTGTGGCTGCTCCATGTATATTTCCTCCTGAAGGTTGCCATGAAGAAATGTGCTCTTCACATCCATGTGATGAACTTGCCAATGATGGACTACAACTATAACAAGGACAAGTCAAATGGAATTCATTTTAGCAACTGGTGCAAAAGTCTTAGAGTAGTCAACACTGGGAACTTGGGAGAATCCTTTTGTTACCAAGTGGGCCTTATTCTTATTTGTTGATCCATCTACTACAAATTTTATTTGATAGATCCACTTGCATCGAATAAGTTTCCTTCCCTTAGGAAGAGGGAATAAATCCCATGTTTTATTTCTTTCCAAATAATTGTACTCTTCTTGCATTGCAACATGCCACTTTAGAACACCTGAAGCTTCTTGAAAAGACTATGGATCAAAAGATGAAGCAATGAAGAGATTTGGAGCTTGCTGAAATTATGACCTAGTTCTTCTAGTATCTGATGGATCACCAAGCTAATCACCTACTAACTCAAATGTTTATCAAGCCCAAAGAAGCATTGAGGATAGAGAGTCTAGGGGAGAATCATCAATCTCTAAATGATGACTAGGAGAAGAAAGTGAATCCTAATCATCATTGGCACTATCTGAAGTGGAGGAAGAAGACTCATCATTAAGATTAGGAGGATTATGATCCTCAAAAGAACTTTCATCATGATATAATGTCTCCAATGTGGTAGTGGATGGAGAATTGGTATGAGAAGAAATAGAATAACTCTCCTCAAAATGAACACTCCTCTCAATAAAAAAATCATGAGTGGTTGTATGGAGAAGTCTATACCCTTTTACATTATTTGGGTACCCAACAAATATGCAAGGATTGCTCTATAGATTCATAGCCATACGTTTCTCTAATATAATGTGAGCCCATGCAAGAGAACCAAATGCTCTGAAGTGCTTAACTGTGGGTTTTAGACCAATAAAAGCTTGAAAAAGAGTTACCCCCTTCACATCTTTGTGAGGAATGTGGTTTTGGATATAACATGCACAATTGATTGCTTCATTGGGAATACTGAGATGCCAAAGACTTGGAGTGAATCATACAATTAGCCATCTCCTTCAAGGACTTATTATTGTGTTCTACAACACCATTTTGCTAAGGACTATATGGAATTGTGTGTTGTATGTTGATACCTTCTAGAAAATTCTGAAAGATCTCAAACTTTTATTTTAGAAAGTAAACCCATGTATATCTAGAAAAGTCATCAATAAATGTCAAGACATATTTATCCTTGATGTAAAATGGTTATGGAAATGGACCCGTTGAGTCACTATGTACCAAATCAAATAGTTATGTAGATCTCCATGCTTTTCCTTTAATATACTTCTCCTTAGGATGCTTATGAAGAATGAATCCCTAGAAAATTGTGCATAAAAAAATTGAATAAGGCAACCCTAAAACCATGTCCTATTGACTAAGTTGTTGCGAGTAATAGTAATTCAAGTGGTCAAACCATTAATGCAACAAACAACTCACCTCATCTGCATGAGTAACATCATCAAAGGAGAGTCTGAAACAAAGTGGGAAAAATGATACAATTTTTATTGATGATCTACTTTTCCCACAACAACTATAGACCCATTATGCATTTCATTGTTTACCTCTGTATCTAGTGTGAATTCAACTCATTTGCTAGAACTAGTGTGAGTGATCTGATAAAAAGATAGGAGATTAGTTGATAAAGATGGAACACAAAGGAAATCCTTAGACATTCCTTCACCCACATCAATAGACCCTCTCCCATGCACTTCAATAGGAGTGTCATCACCCATTAGTATGGAAGGCATAAAACATGACTCTAAAGAGGTGAAATCATATTTTTAAGAAGCCATGTGGTGCAAAGAACCCAAGTCAATGATCTAAGAATTTGGTTGTGAAGCAACAACAACTAGGGCCTTACCCTTTCATTTCCTCTTACTCTTATATGTGTCCTTTGAAGATCCTTCTAATGAACTCTGTTTACCTGAATCAGGCACCTTGATATTATTATTTTCTAGAAGACGTGATAGGTGATCAATTTGTTTCTTTAAACACTAATGTTCATCATGGCCAGGCCTCTTACAATAAGAACACTTGACCTTCTCCTTCTTAGGTTGTTCACCTTTTGATGAAGAGGTTTGATTATCTGTTGTTGATGTAGCAGATTTATGATATTTCTTCTTCTCTCCTTGGTTCTTTTGTTTTTCTTATCTTGCTTACTAGACCCTTTCCATTCTTTTGTGCCTTGATTTATTGCTAAGGCATGTGACTTAGAGGGTTTTATTGTGTTTGTAGACACCTAAATTTTTCCTTCTTAATTAAATAAATATTTTAATTTATTTAATTATTTTACATTGTCTTCTATTAATTAAATAAATATTTATTTATTTAATTAATTCATTTAACCTCTTCTAGCCTTTTTCTAATTTAAATAAATACTATTTAAATTATCTTTCTCCTAAATTAGATAAATACTTTTATTTATTTAATTGATCCCACTTCTTCTATTAATTAAATAAATCTTTATTTATTTAATTAATTCATCAGCCTTTTCCTCTATGACACATGTCACTTATCTCTTAATTTTTTTCTTACCTACCCCCTTCATCATTTTATTATTTCTTTTACTTACCCTTTAATCCTAGCCAACCATTTATCCTTTTCATCTTTTGATCTTATCCCTCCATTTCTTAAAGTGTCTTCTATATAAGAGGATGCTTCCTTCATTATGAACCCTAATCACCTAATCAACTAATACTCATATGCAATCAAGCCTTCTTGCAATCAAGCTATCAACCACAATTCCATTCTTTGTTGAGCTCTTGTGTAACCATAAAACCTGAGAGCAATAATATCAAACAGGATCAATGGAGATAGGAAGAAATGGAGATTAAACCTACTAGACATGTGAATGGTATATCTTGTTTTGTGTTTCTTATTTACATGATCTTAGGTATCTTCATTTGTGTATGGTGGATGCTTTTCATTGTTAGGCTAGGGTTTTATGGTTGATCCTTATTAGTCTTTCAATATTGTTTTCACTATCCATTTTTCACTATATTTATTTTGGCACCCTCGATGGGATTCTTGTCCCTTTTATTTCTAACATTTTATTTGTAGATCTAACTTTTTTTGTGAATTTGCAAGTCAGATTTGTGACAATTATGAGTTATTCCGCATCTACGACTAGTTTTTCCGTGTCTGTGTTCTAATTCCGCATCTGTGCTTTTTGTTTTCACATTTTTGTTTTTCTGTTGGTTTTGCAGCTCCCAGATCCTGAAACATGTCTATGCATTATATTTTTGCGTTTGTGATCATTAATCGTGTCTGTGTCAGATCTTTTTGTGTTTCTGTAGTTTTTGTTTGATTGCAAGTGTAGGTTTCAAAAACCGCATCTATGATTCATATTTCCACGTTTTGGCATAGAAATCGTGTTTTTGTCGGTTGTTTTCACATTTTTGTTGTTCGTCCATTTTGCAGGTTCTAGATCTATGATTGTGAGTCTCCATTTCACCTTATTAGGTCTACATTCAGAAATCATATTTGTGTTCGATATAATTGCGTGTTTGTTTTATGTTTTTTTCATTTTTTAGGGTTTTCGATTTTAGTTTTGTCCTAAACCCTTGCATTGGATTAGCAAAGTGGTGCAGCTATTTTGAAAAAAAGCAAATATCATATTGTCGAAGGCCCCCTTTCACATTTGGATCTAGATTTCTAAAATTAACCTAACTAGTGTGCTTACAGGCATGGGTAATCTATCAAAACTACTAATCACTTGTTGCAGGGGTAATCTAGGTGTGTGTCTTTCATTTTTAGTCTAATTAGGGTAACATATTTTTCATTTGGGGTTAAAGAACTTGTTTGATGTGTTTGGTGCGCTTTGCACATTTTATGTTTATAACCATAGAGTTGATAACAAAAGTATCATCTCCCCTCTCCTTCCATTGGACCTTTGGTGTAAGAGAAATTGTTATCATATTCTATTTAGGTAGGAGGGCCTGTCTCCTAGGTAGCCCATAAGGAAAAGTGAGAGAGCATGACCCAAGTGATACTTTTGCCCATTATATAAATTAATATGCTAGGAGAAATCAAAATCTGTGATGCTTTGGTGATGTGTATCTATACCGACGATACTCCCTAGTATTTGCATTATGTGTATGCACTTGTGTGGAGAACGAGGAGTGGATTCTTAAATGAGCTTTTGCCACATGGGTAGAAACTAAGTACCACAGAAGTTCCCCCACTAAACACCTTTGTTGTAGAGGCCACAAATCCTTACATTTGATGGTTCTGGGAATATGGATTGTACCTTGTAGATACCCTCATGTAATCTTTCATATTGAGACAAGAATCTCTCATTTGATCTTTGATCTTTTGAGATAAGAGAATCTAGTATGCTCGAGAAGTGAGTGCCATGGTGGGGGAGCCAGTGCTACTAGAATCTCTAGCAGTTTGCTTGTTAAGGCATTTCTCTGTCGCGGGGCCCCCATTGAATGGTTTGTCTTTCCAGCCTAGGTTGTGCATGTTTTCAAGTGTCTTCAATTTGTGCTATACCAGTGAAAATATTTTGAACATACACAAACATTTTTGAACAAACACACCTTCAAACATTGTGTCTTCATTGTTTGCTGTGTTTTCTTGCCACAAAAACATTTAACATTGAGATTTGGTCACATTCAACAACTTCACATTTGGACAGAATCAAACATTTTAGCAGAAAAACCATCTATGACAATTTAAACTACGTCTCAGTTGGGAAATCACATCTACATAGAGAAAAACTATATTTTTGTCTCAGAGAATCAGCATTATCAGTGCAACAGATTTTGGAATAGATTTTAAACCACATCTTTGTTCCTTGAAATCATGTCTGGGTTGGGAAATTGCATCTGTGCATGGCAGAATCACATTTTTGTTAGAAAATAAAAAACATTGTTAGAACAACAGTTAAAACAACATCTATGTCATTTAAAACTACATCTGTGATCAAAAAACACATTTGTGTAGGACAGTTCCATGTCTATGTTTCAAAACAACATTTTGCAAAACTTGAAAAAAGAAAAATGGGCTTAAGTTTTGAGATTTAAAGAGCTTCTAAGGCATTTCCTATAGGGATTCATCATTTTTAGTTAACCAGTCTTGGTCACATATTTGTCCATCAATTCCCTTCATTTAAAATCCCTCATACATATTTTCCAAACTAGAGTCAAAAGGTTTCTTTGTTGTCCTCATCATATCTGGCAAACTTGTTACAACATATCCCTAAGTGGTTCCTGCATCAGATCTATCATCTTAGGGTCCCATTTGGTCATCTTTAGTCAAGGTCAACTTACCTCATCAGGAGATCTATCATCTCTTTGGAAACCACATCTTGCTTTAGATCATACACATCTTGAACCTACATTTTTGGACATTGTAAGACAACCCTAGATTCTTTCCATCCCATATCCTTTCTTTGTCTTCCATAATCTTTGCTTTTTCTTCCATCTTTCATTTTAGTCAATGTCAAGTTCATGGTTGAAACCCATTCCCAAAGGTCTAGAAGAGAAGCCAAATAATCTCTAATATCTCTCAACATGAGTACCTATAAGTTTGATGGAGACAAATTTTACAATCCATTTGACAATCGCAGTAATATACTAGACAATGATAATGACAATGCATCTATCACTTCCACATACATTGAAGAGAATATCATAGACCCAAGGTTCATTAGATTGGTTGAATAAATCATGAGAAGAGATAGACAATACTTCTTTCAAGTCATGGTGCAAAGTAGGATGAAGCTACCTCATGATTTTAATGTACCACAAATTATAGAGAAGGATCCAAATCAAGGAAATCAAACAAATGCAAATCCTAGAGGAACATAATGGTGGTAATAGGAGAGAGCATTTTGTGTCTGAATCACCTTCATCCTTATTTCAAAAACTAGAAGTTCCCAATACCTATGCTCATGCCAATTTTACTAGGAACTCTCATGAACAACCCCACAATCATCCTTTCCCATGGAGGAGAACTACCACTACACATGCTCATGATGATACCCAAGATCATACTAATTCATACAATTACACTCAAGCAAATATTCAAAATCATGACACGAGGAGACCTTCTGTCAAATTTGGGGGCAATATCCAAGATCACTCTTATGATACCTCCTATCCTCATGGTCATGACATTTATTGTCCTAGACCTAGTGCTCCTCATTACAATACCATACCCAGTGGTCCATATGCAAGTTATAACTATGTTCCTCCTCCATATGAACACTATTGGCAAATGCACACTCCAATGAGATATTGTATGTGATTGAAGGTTTTGTCATTGATGGCAACCTTGCAATCATATGATACTGACAAGACAATATACTAGCATCGGCAACGATAGACTCTACACTGGCACACAGAACACCGTCAGTAAAAGGAAGTATACTGGCACCCAGGTCGATAGGAATTCTGTTTATAATATGTTTTGTAATTAATTGTAAAATCATTGTAAGCCGACTTGGAAAGTTGTAAAATGACTCATATATATATGAGATCATTATAGAACATTTTGTAATTGAGCAGTGAGCTCTAGGCACTTGGCCTTCCTGCATGTGCAGGCCCCTATTGTAGCAGTAATATTCTCTTATTGGCCAGTAAGTGAATATTGTGGGTCACAAATCCCACCAAGGTTTTTCCCACATCGGGTTTCCTCATTAAACTACTGTGTTATGGTGTGCTTTTCATGTGGTTGCTGTTATTTTTGTTTATTGCATTACCTTTTGTTTACCGATATACAGTATTGATATGCTTTACATTTTTTAAGTTAAGAAAATTATATAA
Source organism: Cryptomeria japonica (assembly GCF_030272615.1). Classification (NCBI taxonomy): domain Eukaryota; kingdom Viridiplantae; phylum Streptophyta; class Pinopsida; order Cupressales; family Cupressaceae; genus Cryptomeria; species Cryptomeria japonica. The sequence continues at coordinate 32,323,363 of NC_081408.1, read as the reverse complement.
CCAGTTAGATATTGATTCACCCCCCCTCGCAGTATCTTTGGGAATCCTAACAATTGGTATTAGAGCCTGGTCCTCTATTTTTAGAAGCCTAACAGCTTGAGGAAGATCTTGACACCGATAGAGATAGAAAACTTGATGAAGCAATTAGAAGCAGCTCTCTTAGACTATGATATAGAAAATTTGAAAAATATCAAACTTGAAGATGATCTAAAGGCTGCATAGGATATTATTCAAGCACTTCAATAAAATCTTACCATTGCAAGAAACAAGAGAAGAGAACTTTGTGAAAAGATTCAAAATGAGAATGATGAAAAGGAAACTCTTAGTGATCTAATGATTAAGCTGAAACAAGAAAACATGGCAACAAAGAATGAGATGCAGGATATGACTGTGAGATTTTGTAAAGAAATTGAAGATAGAAAGATGAATGAAGAAGGCTTGACTAGAAGACTGGATGATGCTGCAAATGAAAACACAAGACTTAGTTATGAAAATGATATGTTGAAGATAGATCTGATGCATGCACAAAATGACTCAGATGAACTCATGAGACAAAAAGGTATCTTGGAAAGAGAACTAGCTACTACAAATCAACACAAGGAAAAATTCAAGAAAAGCTCATAATAACTTGGTGACTTGCTGAAAAATCAGAAACCAAATGGTGACACTAATGGCCTTGGCTTTGAAGTTAATGAAAGCTCCGGTACTACAAACACACATGATCATAGCAAACTGGTAAGACAACCAAATGCTTATAAATTTAATGGCAAATGCTTTAACTGTAACAAGTATGGTCATAGAGAAAATCAATGTAGATCTAAAAATTATCAGAGCACTAATACACCCATGGGTCAATGCTCCAAATGCAAAAAAATTGGTCATAATTCAGAAAATTATAGAATGAATGTAAGATGTTATGTTTGTGGAAGATTTGGACACTTATCTAATCAGTGTAGAACACAAACCGGCATAGGATATGGGAAAGCTATTCAGAAAAACAATGTGACCTATTATGCTTGCAACAAGATTGGACATATTGCAAAATTCTGCAGAAGTAAGGCATCACCGGCAAGTAATAATGGTGCTAGTTTGAAAGGTAAAGAAAAGGTTGAAGAGGTAAAGAAAGAATTCTCAAAACAATGGATCAGAAAGTCAGATCTAAATGTTGATAGGAATACTCCTCCACTGGAAGAATAGACTAACACTCCACTGATGAGAGACTCTTCATCTAACTAAAGAAAATTCCTTTAAGGGTTTAGCAACCAAATGTGAAACATGCTATTATTCCCTCGGTTGATGGTGAGAAGTTGAAATTACTTCTATACCAATAGATAAGTTAAGTCATTACTTAACCGAGAAGCATTAAATGTGGTGGTTGGCAAAATTAACATTATAAAACAAGTGTTTTGGCTCCATTTTCATTTTACCAAGCATTCAAATCTTTGAGAGTGCAAAAATTCCCGAGTGAAGGCATTCCAAGCAAAGAAGTGAAGCAATTCATTAAGCAATCATTCCTTAAGGCAGATAAAGGTATTTCTAACCATGGCTTCCTCATTTGCTTCTGAATTTATTGCAAACCCTACTGCTGTCGAAGTTATTGAACGCCCTAGACCTGTATTCTAGTTAGTCCCTAAAATTGCCAAGAAAGATGATAACATTGGCGCATTTTCTAAAATTCCTAAGGGAGTAGTTTTTGTTGAAGACCCTAGAATGTACATACATTGTCATATAGAGGAATTGGGTGATGAGGAAATTAAGAATATGTATAAATCTTTAATTTGTGATGAATCCGAAAATATCAAACTTGAACACAAGATAGTTGAAACCCTAGGTTTCACTAAAATTCTCAGTATCCCGGATTTTCCCAAGGATGTTATGAGAATAGTAATAAGAAAGGTACATGGTGCATTCTTCTGGTTGGAATCAGATCACAAAATCACAAAAGAAGCAGTAAAGGCTGTGACAAGGTTACCTTCCACCGATAACAGACCTAACAAAACAAAGAAGGTCTCAAATGATCTAGTGATAAACCTAACCGGTGCAACATCTGATAAGAGATCTATTAGGGTTCCCACAGATACTGAGAGGGGGGGTGAATTAGTATCTGGCCAGTAATAAAATTTTCTTGAAACTGAGTATGCAGAATATAAAGTAATAGTATACCGGTATGCAATAATTAATGCAAATAACAGAATCAAAAACATCCACATGAAAAGAACACCATAAACACAAGATGTTTAACAAGGAAACCTAGTGTGGGAAAAACCTCAGTGGGATTTGTGACCCACAATATTCACTTACTGGCCAATAAGAGAATATTACTTACAATAGGGGCCTGAACATGCAGGAAGGCCAACTGCCTAGAGCTCACTGCTCAATAAGAAGTCACACTGACTTACAATGAGGATTTACACAAATCCAATATTTTGTACTGCTTTACAATAGCATCTTCAATGCCAGATTCAGTACTAGTTCTGGCTCTATTCTCTACATATACCCTTGTCCTACAATTCACATTAGGTCTGCCTTATAATATATACATATTTCCTATCCATATCACACAAATTCCTACAATGATCTCTTTTATATACAAGAGTCATTTTACAATTTGCCAAGTTGGCTTACAATGATAAACAAAATATTACATATCAAAAATCCTGTCGGCCTCTGTGCCGGTATACATATTTCCTTCTATGTCGGTGTACATCTTCTGTGCCAATGTCAGTGTAGATTGATTTTTTTGATGCCGGTGCATTGTTTTGTTTGAGTAATGCTTTGCCGGTATAATGTCTTGTTGGTGCCATAGGATTGCAAGGTTGCTTGAGTAATTCTTTGCCGATGCCATAGGATTGCAAGGTTGCCATCAATGACAAAACCTTCAATCACACACAATGTCTCATTGGAGTGTCCATATGCCAACAAGATCTTTAAGGGAAAATGATGTAACAGATATCAATGTCAAATTCATCAGTATGATCTTAGGCTACAAAAATACACATGCAAATAGGTTAAACTCAGTCTCTAGCCTATGCATTAAAAGTGCCTATAATATGATTACTGAGAATGGAAGAATAGATGTGTGTGAATGGCTTAAAGATGAATTGATTGACAATTTGGGCAAGATAAAGAAAGACAAAAAGGGAACATTTAGATTTGGGAACCTACTTGTTTGTCTAAAACTGCACATAACCAAACAAGTACTCGATATTGGTATTAGAAATTTTAGTTTTGATATACCGGTAGGCAAACAATTGTTAGATTTACTGAACAACATGGGAGAGAATAGAGAAAAGAACATAAATGAGTATTTTCAGGCATTGAAGGTCTGAATGAAGACTAGAGTTAGATTGTCACAAGCAATTGTGGACAAGTATAAGGATAAAATCTATTTTGTAATAAAGAAGGATGGAATTTGGATGGAGGCACTTATCCCAAGAACCATCTGGGTTATTGAAATGTGGTATGAAATTGATGACCACATAATAGAAACATACGCAAAAGCCCTCCTAGAAGCACCTAAGGAACCTAAAGAAGAGGTATTTGGCAGTGTCGAGACTATTGAAAACCAAATTCAATCCAAGAAAAATGTTAAAAAGGTTGAGGAAACAGTTAGAAAAGGATCCAGGCAAGTAAAAGCTATTAAGGAAGATGTACTTAAACAAACCGGTATTACTAAAGATGAGTTAGAAGCACTTCAACCAGAAACTCACCTTTCACCAGTTGGAACTTCTTCAGAAAGTGAAATACCAGCTGCATTCAAAAGAGTTGTGAGAAAAAGGAAATCTTCAATGGTATCTTCACCTTCTCCTAGAAGAACAAGATAGAAACAACAGGCAGTAAGGCCCCCAACAAATAAATTAGCTCTGAAGAAGAAAAAGGTGACTCCTAAGAAGAAGTCCATAGCTCCTATTGATAAATTACTAGATGAAATTACTGAGGATGGTAAATTGAAAAATATTAGAAAAATGTATAACACATTATCAGATGATGACAAAGATAAAGTAGATAACAGTATAATATTGCACTTAGATATTTTAAAGAAATTTTTGATGCAAGTTGCTGATGAAATACCGACAGATCTCTACAACAGACTTGAAGCTAGGAGAGTAGGTATTATTGAGCTTGATAAGGAAATAAAAATTAAAAAATTATTTGTTGTACATCCTGTCAACTCACCTGATGAGATAGATAATTTGATCTCAGAAGCTAACCAGTCAGTATTTTCAACTACTCACTAGCACATAGCACTAATGGCAGGGAGAGTGAATGAGGTAACAAAAGAAACAACTAATGTATGGGACATATTCCTTGTAGAGAAGGAAAAGCTGGAAGAGTATCGAAGCCCTAAACCCATCAAGGTATATAAAAAGGATAAGGGAAAAGGAAAGGTTGGTGGATGACCCAGCATAAAAATAATAGACAACTTATCCCCACCACCTCTAGATACTCCATCGATAGTTACTACTGACAATCAACCAGCTAGTGAGAGTATGGGCATACCACATGAGGACACAAATCCTAATTTTGAGGTGTTATATAAAATGAACATTGACACTCAGAAAGTCAATATTGTGGTAGATAAGGAATCAAAAGGGAAAACAGATGTGGTAACTGGGCCACTGGCAATAGGTAGCACAAAAGAAAAACTGACAGTGGACAACACTGAGAAACAGGCAGAGCAACAGGCTCCCTCATAGGTATAGGTTCATGTAGAGACAGTGCCACTGACAATAGCTGAGCAACCCAAACCTTTTCTTAGAGAAATGCATGTTGGTATTTTGGTATGGTTTTATCATTGATGTCAACACCTGCTAAATACACCTACTTTGGAGATCCATCAACATTCACTAGCGAACAGTAAACTGTGCAAACAGTTACCAATATATGGTTAACCGGCAGGATATAATGTTCACCGGTACCTGCATTGACATGGAAGACACTTGGTAATGTCAAAGACATCATGTGGACACTTTACTTTGAAGTAATAATCATTGGTATATTCTCATTTGCATATTTTCTTTTACTGGCAAATAGGTCCAGGTTATCTAGGGTTACACCGGCAGGTTTATCTTTTCCAGATCAGCATGGCACGCTATGGAGATGATTTATTATTGTTGTAAATGCATTAAGTCGACATGTTCAATCAGTTATTGCATCGGATATTGTATTGTTTGTAAAATGTTTTTATTGTAATATCTTGTAAAGCCGACCTACTAAAATTGCTCTTAGGGTATGGTATAAATGTAAGATCTTATTTGTAAGATCAAGTGTGGAATGTGAAAAAGATTTAAGGAAGGGTATATGCAAGATCAAGCAGGGATATACACGAAGACATCATTTGAAGGTGAAGTTAGGTTTTTGTAGAAGCATATCAGCATTACATTGATACTGAATCCAGCATATGAAGATGCTATTTTGTGTAGTACATTCTCATTGGATTTAACCATCCAACTGTAGTCAATGTGACTCCCATTTGTGATTGAGCAGTGAGCTCTAGGCTGTTGGCCTTTCTGCATGTGCAGACCCCTCTTTGTACACTTACTATCTACAGTAGTATCATCTAATTGTGGGTAAGGTTTCTCACTGTGGTTTTTCCCCTTACATGGTTTCCACGTACAAATTCTTACCGGTATATCAATTTTCTGTTAACACTATTTATCGGCATACTTAACTGTCTTACCAATATTAAGCATTAAGTTGGTTAATAAGATTTTGGTTTGAATTTATTAGACAACTAATTCACCCCCCCCCCCCCTCTCAGTTGTCTCTGGGACCTACAATTGGTATTAGAGCTTAGTCTTCTTTTTGCAGAAGTTTAACAACTTGAGGAGATCCAATGTCTACCAATTATTTCAGAAAGGATAGTCCTAAACTTGATGGAACCAACTATGGGATATGGAAAATCAGAATGGAGACATATATGAATTGCATTGGTAAAGACATTTGGGAAGTTACTAAGAATGGTTATACTGCTACTATAGCTAGTCAGACTACTCCCATTAATTTAGCTAAAGATGAAGAAAATGATTGCAAAGCAAGAGAAGCACTTTTGAGTGCATTGTTAGATCAACAAATCATGAGATTATCAGATAGATCCACTGCAAAAGCTATTTGGGATCATTTGGAAACACTAAATGAAGGGGATTCCATAGTCAAATTTGTAAAACTTGAAAGCTTCCAAGTCAGGTATGAACATCTGAAAATGGAAGAAGATGAAAGGATTTCTGCTTTTATGGAAAGAGTAAATGAAATTGTTTTGGGTATCAAATGTTGTGGAGGAACCTTGAGTGAAGATGAGATTGTTTCAAAAATCTTAAGAGCTTTGCCACCAGCATATAAAATGAAGGTTACTGCTATAAATGAGTTGAGAACAATGCCTAATACATCAGTAACTAGGGATACAATGATTGGAAAACTTTTAGCTTTTGAAATTGAGGAATTCGGTCCTGTTACTACTATAAAAACTGATTTGGCCTTCAAAGCATCAACATCATCTGCTCCATCTTTTGACAAATCAGACTGGAGAGCCTTTTATGCAAGAGAACTTGAAGAAATGAGGAAGGAGAATGAAGAGCTTGAAGAACCTGAAGCACTATTTGCAAGAAAAATGCCAAAAGGTCCAATTGGAAGTAAGTATGAAGGTAAACCACCCTTTAAATGTTTCAACTACAATAAGATTGGTCATATGGCTTCAAGATGCCTTGATAGACATGCTAGACTAAGAGAAGAAGCTAGAAGGACATACAAACCTAATCCTAAATATCAGAGATACATATTTAAGAAAAACAAAGATAAATCTTGTTACATTGCTAATGAAGGTGTGACTGATGATTCTGATGAGGATCCAGCAGACAACGGATGGGTCTTTGTTCCGATAACAGAAGATCAACCAGTACCTATTTCTCAACTGGTAGAACAAGCCCTAGCAGCTAAAGTTGAATCAAAGGATGAATGGATTATTGACTCAGGATGCTCACATCACATGACTAGAGACAAAGGCAAATTCTTGAACTTTCAAGAATACAATGGAGGTTTAGTAAGATTCGGAGATGACAAAGCCTGTTCAATAAAAGGTAAGGGTTCAATATCTCTTGATGGTAAACATAACACTGACAATGTCTACTATGTTGAAGGATTAAAACATAAGCTTTTAAGTGTTGGTCAATTAGTTGAGAAAGGTTTTCAGTTACAATTTGAAAATGGAAAATGCAAAATCATGAATAGAATTGGTTTGGAAATTGCAACTGGTAATCAGACTAGAGGTAATATCTTTCATTTGAATAATAGTTAAAAGGCACGCTTAATTGCACATATAGATGAAAGTTGGCTATGGCATAAAAGACTATGTCATGTAAATTTTGATTGCGTGGTAAAAATCAGTACTTCTAAGGTAGTTAGAGATCTACCTAAAATTGTGAAACCTTAGAATAAATTTGCAAGGAATGTCAATTTGGAAAACAGTTTAGAGCTAGTTTCAAAAGTATTCTAGAAAAATCCAATAATGCTCTTGATTTAATTCACACTGATTTATGTGGTCCAGCTAGAACTAAAGGTTTACAAGGTGATAGGTATTTCATGCTAATTATTGATGATTATTCTAGAATGTGTTGGGTTACTTTTCTCAGAGAAAAATCAGAAGCACTTGGGAAGTTCAAGCTATTCAAAGCAATGGTTGAAAATGAAACCGGTAAGAAAATTAAATGTTTAAGATCATATCAAGGAGGAGAATTCACATCTATAGATTTTAATACATTATGTGAAGTAAATGGAATCAAAAGACAGTTATCAGCACCTCAAACACCACAACAGAATGGAGTTGTTGAAAGGAAAAACATAACTATTTTGGATGCAGCAAGAAGTATGTTATCAAAAGCAAATCTACCACATGTGTACTGGAGAGAGGCAGTAAGCACTGCTGTCTATATATTCAACAAAGTTCACATCAAAGGTGAAACTGGTAAGACCCCTCATGAACTATGGTTTGGTAATACTCCTACTCTTAAGTATTTCAGAATTTTTGGAAGTAAATGTTATATTAGAAGAGATGAGTATATTGGCAAGTTTGATCCTAGAAGTGATGAAGGAATATTTCTTGGTTATTCATCTAAGAGTAAAGCTTATAGATGTTTTAATAAAATATTATAGAAAATTGTTGAAAGTACAAATGTAAAGATTGATGAACAATTCAGAGGAACTTCAAGGTATATAGACTTTGAACCGGTAACAGAAATTATGACAAATGAACCAACAGTAAATCCACCAGTACAGAATGATGATCCAGTTACTCCTGTATCATCAAAGGATTCCATAGTAATTGAAGAACAACAATAGACTAAGACACCCCGGTATGTAAGACTGAATCGTTCTAAAGATCAGATAATTGGAAGCAAATTTAAAGGAGTCATGACTAGAGGAAGGTTGGAAAATGAAGAGGTATGTCTTATTTCTCAAATTGAAGCATTATCTATCAATGAGGCATGTGAAGATAAATTTTGGATTAAAGCTATGGAAGAAGAACTAGGACAAATTGAGAAAAATAATACTTGGACATTAGTTCCCTGGCCTGAAAATAAAAATGTAATTAGAGCCAAATGGGTATTTAGAAACAAACTCAATGAAGATGGTAAGGTTGTCAGAAATAAAGCAAGACTAGTGTGTAAGGGATATTCTCAGAAAGAAGGAGTTGATTACAATGAAACCTTTGCACCAGTAGCCAGAATTGAGGCACTTAGATTATTCTTGGCCTCTGCAGCTCACAAGGATTACAAAGTTTATCAAATGGATATTAAATGTGCATTCTTGAGTGGACATCTTGAAGAGGAAGTCTATATTGAACAACCTGATGGATTTTCCTTGACAGATGACAATGATATGGTTTGCATATTAAGGAAAGCTCTGTATGGATTAAAACAAGCTCCAAGAGCTTGGTATGCAAGATTGGATAAGTATCTTTTAAAAATTGGTTTTACTAAGGGAAATGCAGATAGCAATTTATAATACAAAGTAACTAATGATGACATCTTGATTATGGAAGTATTTGTTGATGATATAATCTTTGGAGGAGAAGATGGATTATGCAAAGAATTTTCTCTTGAAATGCAGGATGAATTTGAAATGTCTATGATTGGAGAAATAAAATTCTTTTTAGGATTGCAGATTTTATAGACTGATAAAGGCATATTTTTGAGTCAATCTAAGTACTTGAAAAAACTACTTAAGAAATTTGGGATGGACAACTCTAAACTGGTAAGCACACCTATGACTACAAATGACAAATTATATCAAAGGGATGAATCTACACCTATTAATCCAACTAGATACAAATCTATGATAGGAGGTTTACTGTATTTGACACAAACCAGACCTGATATTATGAATGCAGTATGTATAGTTTCTAGATTTCAAAGTAATCCCAGGGAAAATCATGAATCTGCAGTAAAAAGGATTTTCCGGTACTTACAAGGCACAACAAATCTTGGATTATGGTATCGTAAAGATGAAAATTTTGATCTATATGCATACACAAATGCAAATTGGGTAGGAGATGTGGATGATAGAAAAAGCACCACTGGAGGAGCATTCTTTCTTGGAAAGAGATTAGTTTCTTGGTTAAGTAAGAAATAGAGTTGTACATCTTTATCAACAGAATCAGGATATGTTGCAGCAGCAACAAACTGTACACAGGTACTTTGACTTAAGCAAATGTTGAAAGACATAAAGGTAAAATGCAAGGAACCTATTACTATATATTGTGATAACACTATAGCAATTGATATATCTAAGAATCTAGTATTACATTCTAAAACAAAACATGTTTCTATCAAACAAATTTTCTAAGGGAAAAAGTTGAAGAAAAGGAGATAAAACTGGTTTATGTGAATACGAAAGAACAGCTTGTAGATATTTTCACAAAACCTTTCCCTAAGGAAACTTTTGAGTATCTCAAAGATCAGCTCGGAGTCTTACCTCCACTGGTAGAGACTTAGACAGTTGATGATTGTCATCAACTGACAGAATTAAATGGACAAATCTTTTATTCTGGTATTTGATGTGGAATCTACTTCTCAGGGGGAGTAGTTAGTATATTGAATTGGTTGGTATTTTGTATGAACTTGACTTTTTGGGACTTTGGCATTTGATGTCAAAGGGGGAGAGATATATGGAAAAACATTAGGGAGAGATAAAACATTAGGGAGAGATGTATGAAAACGCATTATATTTTTGAGGAGAGATTGGTATGAGAGTTTGGTATAAACACATATTACTCCCAGGGGGAGAAATGGAGATTGTTGATTTTTGTACTTGGCATTTTTGTTTTGGCACTTTGATGGTTTTTCCATCTTGTGTTGCCATCAATGCTAAAGGGGGAGATTGTTGGTATTTTGGTATGGTTTTGTCATTGATGTCAACACCTGCTAAATACACCTACTTTGGAGATCCATCAACATTCACTGGCAAACAGTAAACTGTGCAAATAGTTACCGGTATATAGTTAACCGGGAGGATATAATGTTCACCGGTACTTGCATTGACATGGAAAACACTTGGTAATGTCGAAGACATCATGTGGACACTTTACTTTGAAGTAATAATCATTGGTATATTCTCATTTGCATATTTGCTTTTACCAACAAATAGGTCCAGGTTATCTAGGGTTACACCGGCAGGTTTATCTTTTCCAGATCAGCAGGGCACGCTATGGAGATGATTTATTATTGTTGTAAATGCATTAAGCCGACATGTTCAATCAGTTATTGCATTGGATATTGTATTGTTTGTAAAATGTTTTTATTGTAATATCTTGTAGAGCCGACCTACTAAAATTGGTCTTAGGGTATGGTATAAATGTAAGATCTTATTTGTAAGATCAAGTGTGGAATGCGAAAAAGATTTAAGGAAGGGTATATGCGAGATCAAGCAGGGATATACATGAAGACATCATTTGAAGGTGAAGTTAGGTTTTTGTAGAAGCATATCAGCATTACACCAGTACTGAATCCAGCATATGAAGATGCTATTTTGTGTAGTACATTCTCATTGGATTTAACCATCCAACTGTAGTCAGTGTGACTCCCATTTGTGATTGAGCAGTGAGCTCTAGGCTGTTGGCCTTTCTGCATGTGCAGACCCCTCTTTGTACACTTACTATCTGCAGTAGTATCATCTAGTTGTGGGTAAGGTTTCCCATCATGGTTTTTCCCCTTACAAGGTTTCCACATACAAATATTGGTGTCATATGTTGTGGATGACTTTATATTTATGTTTCATGCATTAATTCTTACCGATATAGCAATTTTCTGTTAACACTGCTTATCGGCATACTTAACTGTCTTACTGGTATTAAGCATTAAGTTGGTTAATAAGATTTTGGTTTGAATTTATTAGACAACTGATTCACCCCCCCCCCTCTCAGTTGTCTCTGGGACCTACAATGCAAACACAAACTGACCTACCAAAGGTCACTAAAAGCAAAGAAATTACTCACATTGGCACAATACAAATTGTTTCAGTTCTTTTGGATTCTATCAAGAAAATAACAAAGTGTAGCTCACAAGAATACAAAGCTATTGATGATACAATCCCAATTTTGAAAATGATAGCACCCAAATGTAATGTGGATAATAAATATTCTTTGAATCAACTTGACACATTGTCTAAGTATATTATTGACAACATTGTGACAGTTGAACAAAAAAATGAGGAAGCATTCAAAGAGAAACTAGAGAAGGAAAAACACAAATTCTTTGAAGAGGAAATAAAGAAGTGCATGAGACAATTTGACACTCTTTTACCGGCACTATGTAATACACTAAAAGAGTTTAAAACTTTGTACAGAGATACATGCAAAACAAAATTTTTGACAGTAGATATAGACAAGAAGATCAGCAAGGTACAGGAAGAAATAAATAAATTAGCTGACAACTTCATTAATTCATCTAAACCATTATTAGTTTTTGAGTAGAAAACAACAGGTTTGAGGAGGAACTTCTAAAATTGGAAAGAGAGAAGGAAAGTATAAAAGGAAAGGCAAAAGATCTAAAATGGAAACTTAGTCCAAGATTGGACTACCTCGCCTCCTTGAGAAAAGAGATATATGAGGCTCTAGTTCAAGGACAGAAAACACTAGAACAAAAAATGCAAACACCTCACTAGTACAATTCAGAGGTTAGAGGCCGCATTAAAGGACAGTGAATGGTTCACTGAGAGTCTGAATCTAGTATTGGCAGACCTTTTTCAAATTGTAACCAACTGATTACAAGGATGAAGCTGGAAACCACACTCAATTGACACTTTGACAACCTTTGTCATTGATGCCAAAGGGGGAGTAGTGGTAATGAGAAAAATAATTAGCAAATGGCTCATCAGCTCAGGGGGAGCACATATTTTTTTGGGTACACAATTTTTGGTAAGACAATTCTGGCAGATTCTTTTGGATGACACTTTTTGGATTTTTCTCATGAGTGTTGCCATCAATGCCAAAGGGGGAGATTGTTGGCAAATGCACACTCCAATGAGATATTGTAGGTGATTGAATGTTTTGTCATTGATGGCAACCTTGCAATCATATGATACCAACAAGACAATATACTGGCACCGGCAACGACAGACTCTACACCAACACATAGAACATCGATAGTAAAAGGAAGTATACCGACACCTAGGCCGACAAGAATTTTGTTTATAATATATTTTGTAATTAATTGTAAAATCATTGTAAGCCAACTTGGCAAGTTGTAAAATGACTCATATATATATGAGATCATTATAGAACATTTTGTAATTGAGCAGTGTGCTCTAGGCACTTGGCCTTCCTGCATGTGTAGGCCCTTATTGTAGCAGTAATATTCTCTTATTGGCCAGTAAGTGAATATTGTGGGTCACAAATCCCCCCAAGGTTTTTCCCACACCAAGTTTCATCATTAAACTACTATGTTATGGTGTGCTTTTCATGTGGTTGTTGTTATTTTTGTTTATTGCATTAAGTTTTGTTTACCGGTATACCGTATTGATATGCTTTACATGTTTTAAGTTAAGAAAATTATATAACCGGTTAGAAACTGATTCACCCTCCCCCCTCTCAGTATCTTTGGGAATCCTAACAAACACATCTATGATCAATACCATCCATACATGCATTATATCTCTCCTCATCCACCTAGTGGCTTAAGCATGGGATTAACTCAAAGAGAAAAGATACCACCCAAGAATGACTTGCAAAAAAAAATGAAGGATTTACAAAATCAAATGGCAGACATGAATACACCAAAAAAAAGTATACAATGAAAGACATATGTCCTTACCCATTTGATAGAAGCATTCCAATGCCTCCATTTCCTCCACATTTTGTGACACCAAAGTTTGATAAGTATAGAGGTGAAGGGGATCCTAAGGAACACATAAGATAATTTTCACAATAGTAGGAGAAGAAACATATTTGATGAGATTGTTTCCACAAAGTTTAGGTGGACAAGCTATGGAATGGTTCTCCCAATTTCCACCTGGAATCAAATCATGGAGTGATCTAGCAAATATTTTCATACAAAACTTCTCATATAAAATTGAAACAAATGTGTTAGTGACTACCTTGTGCAATACTAAGCAGAAAAATGGGGAACCTTTTTCTTCATTCTTACAATGATGGAGAGGTCTTTCTAGTCGATGCTCTTATGATATCCCACAAAAATAAATGGTAGAAATGTTCACTCAAAATATCAATAAGGATATTGGATATGAGTTAAGAAAGGCTTGTTTGTCTACCTTCAAAGAGGTCATTGAGAAAGGATAGGCAATTGAGAATGTCCTTATTAAAAAAGGTATCATCAAGATATTCAAAGACAATAAAGAGGAATCAAATGGGAAAGACAAACCCCACTTTTGGAACAAGAATAAGAACATAGTCAATGATGGGGTAGTAGATGAAAATGTTGTAAAACCTAAAGTAACTTTCCTTGGTGAAAGTTCATCCAATATAAGAAATAAAGTGAACACTCAAAGGCCATCAAAGCCTCAAAGAAAATACACTTCATTGGGAGAACCACTTGAGATAGCATTCAAGAAATTGGTTGCAAACAAGCTCATAAAACTACTAGATAATCCACCTTATGAACCAAAAGTAAAACTTGCATGGTGGAATGATGATGAGTATTGTAGTATCACAAGAGAAAAGGACACACAATTGGTAATTATCCTAGATTGAAGGACATTATACAAGATCTTATTGACAAGGGTGACATAGAAGTTGATGGTCATACCTCCAATGAATAACATGTGATGTTTAAGGAGCCATTCACTAAACATGATAAAGGAAAAGACAAAACATATAATCAAGCTAACTATGCTAAGGTGTCCTATGATTATGATTCAATTGTTAATCATATTTTAGTGGACAATTATGTTTCTACCCTATCATAAAGGACAAAATTCTCAAAGGTTCTACCCAAAGGAGTAAGGTTGTTTTAAAAGGCATTGGACCATCTTCTTCATCCTCAAAAAATGAAACCTTTGAATGTAATGTCACAACCCGTCGAGGTAAAGTCACCTGGTAAGGTGTTCCATCTAAGATAAAAAATTCATCATCTACCATGAATGAGTATGACCTTGCAGATCAGGTAGGGAAGAAACCAACCCTCATTTCCATCCTTGAGATTTTGCATATATCCCCTTTAGATAAGGCCATTCTTGACAAAGCATTGAGAGAGACCTCCATACCCACTAATATGAATGTGGACCAATTTGAAGCCATGGTGGGATACCTTTCCATTCCACATTGCCTTACATCGATAGGTGATGATGATGTCTCCATATGCAAACCACACAATGCACCCCTCTACATTGAGGCCTTTCTCCATAAAAACTATATCAAACGAGTCTTGATAGATGGAGGAGTAGGTCTGAAGATTTTTACATTGAACACTGTTAAACAATTGGGATATTTTGAACAAACCATGAATTCAAAGAACAAGATCACCATTAAAGAATATGATGACAAAGAATGTTCATCCAAGGGAACAATCACCTTACCTTTAAGAATTGGGCCAATCATGAGGGATGTGGCTTTTCAAGTCCTTGATTTAGATCTCACATACAACATACTTTTTGCATGTCCATGGATTCATGAGATGAGATTAGTCCCATTAACGTATCATCAATGTATCAAATTCCCTTATAATGGAGTTGAAGTAAAAATAAGAGGTGATATAAATCCATTCATATATTGTAATAACCTGCGACTAGGATCGGAGATAATAATTCCAATAAATAGAGAAGCAACTCCATCATCAACATATGTGGATCCAGAATCATTAAAAGCTTCTACATCAAAGCAAGCAAAGCATTAAAGACATTAGATATGGTGAGTATATCTTTGATATTGATCAACTCCCACTATCTTCTAAGACATTTAGTCGACATGAACAACCTACAAACAATCTATAATGTCAAGGAATTGGGTGTGAACTACCTAGTATTGTGGCTACTAAGTCTGAATACAAATCTCCTCCAGTGGTGCTCTTGATATTGACAGTCTTAAGAGTGGTGCCAACAAAGAATCTATTGAATATATCGCTAGCCCTCTTGAGAACTCATATAGCCTTACCATTTCATCCACTTCTTCCATTTCCACTCCACTACTAGACTTGGATAAACAAGAATTAAAAATCCCTTACTCATTGGGGATGAAAAATTAAGCTTTGAAACAATAAATCTAAAAGTAAAAAATAAAGAGGATTCCTTTAGTCCAAATCAAAATCAAAAGCTATTGGACTCTACAAAAATCATCGTCAAGGATAAAAATCCTATGAAGGAAAAAGAACAAGAGTTGATCTCCCCTAATACGAAAATAATTGGGGGCAAAAGTTCTAATATTTCAACTCAAAATGAATACTTGTTGATCCTAAGTCTCCATCATGCCATCCTACTTTCACTTCTTTTCGCAATCATAAGCCTTCATAACTCATCCACTTGTTCCACACATCCTGTTACTTTTGGCGATACATCACATCAATGGACCTTTAATGAAACTTGCTCAAAGAACTTTGTTGTTAGGGATGCCCAAACTTCTTTAGGTGATATGAATATGGGTGAATGTAGTCCATGATGAATACTAAGAGGGGGGGTGTATTAGTATACCAAAAAATATTGTACTTAAACACTTTAATAGTCTAGCAGTAAACTGGTAAAACAGTTTAGAAAACAAATCGGTTAAGACACATGCAAACCAAATAGAAAATAATGCATTCACCCATAGAAGCACAAACACCATAACACAAGAGATTTTGATGTGGAAACCCAAATGGGAAAAACCACAGTGAGATGAAACTCACAAGTAACTATCTACAGAATAGTAACTAGACTGGTTAAGGTCAGACCGGTTAAGGTCATACAATGTTCTTTACTAGAATAGATCATGTTAGGAATCTCAATCTCTGTTAGGAGATAAGTCCAATTAAAGACTACCTTGTGAGAGGATTTCAGATCCACAGATGTGAACCACCTTGTTAGAGGATTTACAAAGGCTTTTCTAGGCCTACCCGGTTAAGGGTTTCTAACTTGTCAAAGATGTGAGTAATCAACAAGTGAATGATATAGCAAATGGCATAGTCTACTTGATTAGATCCATTGTAGCTCATAGCTAATGCATTTCAGCATTACATCAGTCTTCAATAACTCCTTACTCTATTACAACTCACAGACTTGGCCTTCTTAGTTAAGATCACACATTCAAGAGCTCATTAACCACCACAAACCCTGTTAGCTACACACACATTCTAAAACCCTAGACATGACATCCTTAAAAGGAATCTGATTTCATGTCGGTCCAATAGGATTATATTGCAAGTTCCTAGGATCATTGAATCTAGACACGTTTGGTAACACAACACAAAATCACTGTCAAAGTGTCGGTGGATGGTAACTCATCACATAAATATATTGATTGGTAACTCATCACAGAGTATTACCGGTTTGCCCAACTTTTTGGTTACCAGTTGGTGACTCAGAGTAATACCAGTTCAAACAGATTACCGGTTGACAAAAATTGAAGTCTGGGAAAAAGATAACTACCACTTTTGGCTCCTTTGTTTCACTCCGCTTGAGATCCTTAAACCGCTTGATCTCTCTATGCTGCTTGGGTCTTTATACTACTTGAGATCGGTAAACACTTTCTGCATAACAACAGTAGTCTAAAGACTACAACATGATACCGGTTTGGAACAATTACCGGTTGAGCATAATTCATACATTCTCAAAGTGATCTCATAGCAAGTGTGTGTCCATCAATGAAAATCACAACATAATCATCAAAATGCCAAAAATCTCCCCCTTTGGAATTGATGGCAACACTTAGGAAAAGTTTTGACATCTAAGTGCTTTACAACAAAATTATGCCATAAGTAAAATTACTCCCCCTAAACATATACACTATCCCTTTTGTAGAAAATAGAATGTATACTACTTCCTTATTGAGATAAACATGAAAGAATGCAAAGCATGCATCAAAATTTTAAATACAGAATACTACTCCCCCTTTGCCAACAATGACAAAGTATAGTTGAAAAACCCCTGTTCCATTAGCATTAAAAACTGATTAAAAGTTTATGACAATAAATAGTGAAACTTGTCAAAAACTGATTTAAAATCCTGCATAAATGTCTTCATGGATAAAGACCATGATTCAAGCAATGAGGTAGCAACCTCATTCTCCATTTGCATCTGATAAACCTGCTCCTCCATGGCATCCATGGTACTCATCTCTTGAGTAACCGTTAGGGCATCTATATTGAGGTAGCATTTCTGGAGAATTTGTAGTCTTGGCAGTAGGACCAGTTGAAGTTCCTACAAATTACATGTTTGGTTTCTTATCTCTGCCTCTAGTCTTGTAGACTAAAGTTGAAACTGGTGAGTAGTTTGTCCATATGTGGAGAAGGAATCATATGGCATCTTGAAGGTGCTAATAAATGACTACATATCAGATTGCAGTTTATCCTTCTCTTTGAGCACATCATCACAGAATAAATGAGGTTGACAAATCTTGTTAAGTAGTAGATTGCTCGCATCCATTGCATCTTTGATGTCCTTTTGTGCCTTCTGAAGTTCTGACCAAAGCTCATCCAACTTCTTCACCAAGGCAATGTTCAAAGCCTTTTCATGCTCCTTTTTGGCATTTGTTTCTGCAACTTCTTCTAGGCTTTGGACCTAGTCTTCCATAACTATACATAGAAGCTTTAATTGGGCAAGTGAGGAATCAGTACTGGGGAGGTTTGTACCGGGTATCAAATTGGTGAGTGTTTCCACCATAGTTTGGATAACATCTTCCTCCTTTTTCCTCCTTAGAGCATCCAATCGCTCTTGAGCAATCTTAATGCTCTACAGTAGCTCTGATTTGTTTGCAGACTGGAGGTCAATAGGACTAGTAATGTTAGCCGATTTGGCTTGACTACCAGTTTCCTTTGGAGTCTCCATCTGAGTGCTCTATGTCACTTCTTCTTTCTCTTTGGCTCTTTTCTTGTCTTCTTCTGCCTTCTTTTTCTCATCTTCTTTCTGCTTCTCTTCATCTTCATTCTTTTTCTTCTCCTCTTCCTCTTTCTTCTCCTCTTCCTTTCTCTTCTCCTCTTCCTTTTCTGCTTCCTTCTTCTTCTTCTCATCCTCTTGTTTCTTATTCTCCTCTTCATTTCTCTTTTCTTCCTCTGCTTGTTTTCTCTTGTCTTCTTCCTATTTCTTCTTTTCTTCCTCTGCCTGTTTTGTTTTGTCTTCTTCCTGTTTCTCCTAACCTTTTGTTTCTACTGGTGCATCTGGAGTAACATTTTCATTGTTTAAGGCATCAACATCAATCAGTTCCATTTGAGTGGTGACCGGTTCTCCTTCACTATTGTATACTTCATTCGGTTGAGTGATTTCTGGTTCTTGCTCTACTTTCCTATTGGCTTCAGCCACTTCATGTAGTTTTAAAGCTGATTGAGCAAGGGAGTGGGTATCTTTGACCACTTCTGGAACTTTTCCTTCCATTAAAAGGAGTCTTCTTCTTCTCATGAAGAAGAGGCCCTTATATTGCTCCACCACTTCATACAATTCTATTTTAGGTACATCAGGAAAGTATTGTGCAAATAATTCCTCTCTTATTTCTTGTTCCTTTTCTATGGCAATGCGCCATTTGTTGTCTAAAGAATTATACAAAGAATCAGGCACCTTAGATTTAATTTCTGATGGCCACCGATCATTAATACATAAATAATTGATAACTTCCTATTCAACTTCTTTCTTTTCATCATCATTAAAATCATCAAAGCACTCTTTTAAATCACCAAGTACTTTTCTTCTAATATTCTTAATTGTTCTTTGAGAATGTGTCAAAGGTTTGTAAGAGGAAATATCAATATTTACCAGTGCAGATGATGCTGGTTCACTCTTTGTCCTTTTCCTCATTTTTGTAGTCTTCTTAGGTTGTTCTTTAGAGATAGTGTCCTCTGAGTCTAGTGTATTTCTTTTTGTCTTCCGCTTCCTCTCAAAGACTTTGGCAGTTGTTGCTTCTGGTTTCCTCTTTGCTAGTGACCGCTTGGTCACTTTGGGACTTGCTGTAGTAACCGGTGCCGATGTTGAAGGCACTGCCTTTCCCTTATTTACTGAGGGTTCTTGAACTGGTGTAACACTTTCCAAATAGGTGTCGGTTCTCTTTTTCTTTGGATCAAGGGGTGAGGCAATTAGGGTAGAGGCATACCCATCTAACATGTCATTCATTACCTCATATCCCATTGGTTCCACTTCTTCTTGTCTAGGCTCAACCGGCACTCATCAACTTTGATGGTGAAGTAGATGTCTTCCTCATAATTTTTGACTATATCACTAGATATTCTTAACCTTTGATTCATTTTGCATTAGAACTCATCAAAGTATTTGTTCAGCACTTTCGGATAGCCGGTTCCTACAACTTGTAGGCTTTCCTTGATTTGCTTTGTCACCGGTTGATCAGCAGACCACTAAATATCACCTACTCTTGGAAAGCAGCCTTGGAAGTAGAAGAACAACCCAACCAATAGTTGTCCAAACTTAAATTCTAGGGCATTGTCTTGTTTGATCGACTTGAGGTTCAATAGGAGTTGTCTTTGCATGCCGGTGCATAGATCAATCGATGCATCTTCCTTGATCATCTTGTAGGTGGAATTTACTATTGTAGCAGAGACAAAGTTGATTCTACTGGCATGGAACATCCGGTATCCAATCACCATACATGCATATATGACTAGATCGTCCTTGATTGAATTGACAGTCATTCCCCATGAATCACTCATAGAACCGGTTAGCTTGGTCATTTCTATCTTGCTAATATTTCTTAGGGTTGGCACTTCATCGACATTGCAGAAACTAGTGATGGTATGAATCACTTCTGGTGTGATATCATGTGTCTACTCTAAGTACATCTTATCACCGTGTACTCTGCTTAGAATAATTCGAATGTGATTATCCAAAAATTCTTCAAGAAAATAGGTTGCACTGTGAAGTTTCTTCTTTTCCATAATGTTGAATTCCAGTTTAATCTTCTTATCCTTTCCATAGAACAAACTCAACTAGGAATGGATCATCAGAGATCCTAGGTCTTCAATCTTGCAGTCAATGAAATCTGAAATGCCTTCTTCCACTGTGACACCAGCGGGTATTTGAGATAGGGCATTGTATTTTGCCTTCTGTTGAATGAAATCTATAGAATCAATGGGTGCACTAGAGCTAGCATGTGATGCTGAAGCCATGATAAATAGAGAATTTTGAAAAATACCTTCATAGATCAAAATTTAGGGCTTCGCAATTTGAACTTCGCTCCACACTCCTTCGATTATAGAAATACTGCTTTGCATTCTACACTTCTCCAATAGATGTTTGCTTCAGATTCTTCTTCAGGATTTTGATAAATTCTTTGAATCGCAATGTAAATCAATTTTCTTCACTCTGCACTTGAAAACTTCTTTGCTAAAAAAAAATGATAGTGAGAAATGATTTGAAAATTCCTTTTAACAGGTTCTCCACCTACCATAATAAATGCTCCACTATTAGGGTGTAAACACTAATTTTGCCTTATACTGTTTCCGGTCTTCTGCCAATCTGATAGGTATCTCATACCAGTTAAGGTATTTTACCAGTATCAAGTGGGGGTTCGAGATATTTCACCATTTGCTCCCCCTAAGCTTTCCTCATGCTTAGTTTGTTGGTTTAGTGACTTCCACACTGGGTGCAGTAACCGGTTCTTCTTGAATCACTTCTTCTGGCTTCTTCTTCTAGGTTTTCTTCATATCTGCTTGAACAATTTCAACATCAATTTTTCCTTCCGGAGTGACTGGTATATCATCTGATATACTCTTTCTTGATCTATAGAATCTTGTTGTATGACTTGGTATGTTGCAGTGATAGAAAACCATTCCAGGTGCTCTCCAAGGTCCATTATTCATGTTTCCATTCTTCCTTCTGCATGTTGCAGCAATGTGACCATGACAATGACAAATCACATAGATTTCTCTCCATCCATTTGCCACTTGATAGCCACCGCTCCCTGACTAATGACTATAGGTATTAAACCAGTTAGGGTTCCGATTCCCAGAGGGTTCAGGAAAAACTCCTTGATTCCTTTGAGGATGCCTTCCGGTACTGTGCATGATAGACCTACATTCAAATTCTCTATGCCCAAATTTGTTGTATGCATAACAATTACCATTGAATCTATTGGATCTAGGCTTATCATTTAGAAAATAAGGAAAATTATTGTAAGCCTTACTTCTACATACATTAGCAGTGTGTCCTTCCTTGAGACAGTTAAAGAAAACAGGTTTGAACTTTTGCTTACCTTTATCCTTTGATGCCGGTTGTTTCTTTGATGCTCCACTTTTTGTTCCAGAGGTCTCTCCTTCCTCATATTCAGAGAAACCAAGTCCATTGGTATTCTTTACTGGTTTATCTTATTCAACCTTCTGCTCTAGCATGACAGAGTTCTTATTGAATTTGGCAAGTATTTCTTTTGACTCAGTGAGTTTTTTGGAAATGGCAGCATTAGATTCCTTCAAGGTTGCATTCTCAGAGATAGCTATGTTTAGTTCACCTTGCACTTCTTCTTTTTCCATTTTTCTTTCATGAAGATGAGCGGTAAGTGCACTGATCTCTTTCTTTAGCTTGGAGATCTCATGATCCTTGTCTTTTACCAGATCTTCAGCTTTCCTCCGGTTCTCAAGCTCTTGACACATTTTGATAGTTAGGCCTTCAAGTTACCTTCTTAGATTGGCATTGGAGCCATTTAGTTTTTCAACTTCTTGAATTAGGGCTTCCATGTTCGCTTCATCAGAAGAACTATTTTCAGTTAGCTCCATCAGTTTTTTAGCATGCTCTCTTCTTTTTGCCTGAGAGGCCTTATATTTGACCATAAGTTCATCATAGGCTTGCTCGGTCTGAGTGAGCCATTGAGTAAGTTCCCTCACAGTGTATTCCCCCATATCTCTTTCCATGTGGTTAGACTTATAGAAAGGTTGGCTCTGATACCAATTGATGAATACTAAGAGGGGGGGTGTATTAGTATACCAAAAAATATTGTACTTAAACACTTTAATAGTCTAGCAGTAAACTTGTAAAATGGTTTAGCAAACAAACCGGTTAACACACATGTAAACTAAATAGAAAATAATGCATTCACCCATAGAAGCACAAACACCATAACACGAGATTTTGACGTGGAAACCAAAATGGGAAAAACCACAGTGAGATGAAACTCACAAGTAACTATCTACATAATAGTAACCAGATAGGTTAAGGTCATACAATGTTCTTTACCAGAATAGATCCTATTAGCAATCTCAATCTCTATTAGGAGATAAGTCCAATTAAAAACTACCTTATGAGAGGATTTCAGATCCATAGATGTGAACCACCTTGTTAGAGGATTTACAAAGGCTTTTCTAGGCCTATCCGGTTAAGGGTTTCTAACTTGTCAAAGATGTGAGTAATCAACAAGTGAATGATATAGCAAATGGCATAGTCTGCTTGATTAGATCCATTGTAGCTCATAGCTAATGCATTTCAGCATTACTTTAGTCTTTAGTAACTCCTTACTCTATTACAACTCACAAACTTGGTCTTCTCAGTTAAGATCGCACATTCAAGAGCTCATTAACCACCATAAACCCTATCATCTACACAAACATTCTAAAACCCTAGACATGATGTCCTTAAAAGGAATCTGATTTCATGTCGGTCCAATAGGATTACATTGCAAGTTCCTAGGTTCATGCTCCATTTGAGATCCTTAGACTGCTTGATCTCTCTATGCCGCTTGGGTCTTTATATCGCTTGAGATTGGTAAACACTTTCTGCATAACAACAGTAGTCTAAAGACTACAACATGATACCAGTTTGGAACAATTACCCATTGAGCATAATTCATACATTTTCAAAGTGATCTCATAGCAAGTGTGTGTCCATCAATGAAAATCACAACATAATCATCAAAATGCCAACAATCCACACATTAGTAATTTTGCCCTAGTTCCTTCATTAAGGAAGATAATCAAGGGAGCAACACATCATTCAGTCAAGGAACAACAAAACTATAATTATAAGGTAAAGCCTCACATATTTGAGGTGGGTGACTTAGTTCTGAGAGAAAATCCTAAAAATCAACAAGACAGAGAAAACAAAGGCAAGTTTGAACCAAATTGGCTTGGTCCTTATGTCATCACAACAGTCTATGGATTAGGTGCATATCATCTCTCAACACCAGATGGAGAACCTTTGAAGGATCCGATGAACAACATGCACCTTCGCAGGTTTTCCACATAGTTATTTGAAATATCACATTGTCAAAAATACAAAAAAATCATAAAATAAAATAAAATTGTTACTTGGTGAAAACCTGACCAACAAGCACCTTGTGACACACAAAAAAATGAAAAATTGAAAAAAGTAAAGAGAAATAAATCCATACAATGGTGACAACCACTTTGGTGGTTCCCTGGGAAAGTACCATGGTGAAAATCGGGTTATCGATGCCATGTGTAGAGAGATTGTTCCTCCCTCCTTCAAGGTTCAATCTTATCCTTTCACTTTGCACACACTCACAACCTATCCATCCATAATAAATTTACCCATTCATAATAAACCCCTTACCTTTTCACCCTTTCCTTCCATAATAAATCAGGCCTAATCAGCAATTGGCGCACATCTAGTGATGAAAGTGGTACCTTCAGCATCGCATGTTTTTGAGGAGCATCATTTTTTCATTCCTCCTTCTCTTCATGCACACGTTTGAATAAAAGATCACTTGGATCGCTGATCACAATAAAGTTCCATTATTCTTCATAATAAAGTATCAGTTTCAGATGAGACACAAGAAGTAGTGGGCTTTCAACAAATCAAATCTTCCAGCAGACTTTGGAAACAATATGGTTTTCAACATAATCCATCCTTTATTAGGGTAACAACATTGTGACCAAATCAAACATGTTAACATATGTGGCAAGAAACACAAATAACTTGAGGATTTCATTATATTTTGGTGTCAAGTCTTGGTTTTCTTTTTATTTCATCTTTTAAGGTGACATGTCTTTTAGCTTTTCCAGGATGTCTCTGACTAGAGATTCTATCTCTAGGATGTCTTTGACTAGAAATGAGAGGATGGGATATGATTCACCTACTATTTTTGTTGTTTGTGGATTTTCTCTTAGTCATTCTATGGCTTGTCCAAGGATATGAGGACATTGTGAGTCTAGTATGAACTGGGGGATCCCTTGTTTGTGATTATCGGATCTCCATGCAAATAGGTACAATGAATTTCTAAGTCAAACCTATACCTAGATGCTCATAACCTATTTGTCATAATAAAGCTCAATGATGATAAAGCATAAGAAGCTCTTTCACTTCCATATCTTCTACCTTCCATCCCCCCTTCTTGATTGACCTATTAGAATCAATGACAATCCCAAAGACACTAAGAGGGGGGAGTGAATCAGTGTTTAGTTGGTTAGCAGAATATTTAAACTTATTAAGAACTTTGTATCCCAAAAAAGTGTACCGGTAAATAAAAATTAATGCAGCTAATAAGAATAATAGAGACAACATAGATAACACACCATAACACAAGATATTTAACAAGGAAATCCGGTGTGGGAAAAACCTTGGTGGGATTTGTGACCCACAATATTCACTCACTAGCCAATGAATAAATATTACTTACAATGAGGGGCCTGCACATGCAGGAAGGTTAGCAGCCTAGAGCTCACTGCTCAACTACAAAACAAAAGTCTCACTGACTTACAAAATGGATTATCAAAATCCAATAAAATGTACTACTTCAGATCAGCATCAACTATTCCAGGTTCAGTACCGGTTTAAGCTTAGTCTATTACCAAAACCTTCATTGTCAACTATATCACCTTATACAAAAATATAATCTATTCTCTCTCTCTCTCTTATCATCTCTATATCATCTCTCAAAATGACCTATAAGATCTCATACATATATACGAGTCTTTTACAATATGCCATGTTGGCTTTTACAAAAGATAATTACAATATAAAACAATAAACAAAGTTTACTACATGTCGGCTTGAGTGTTGGTATGCATTATTGCCATTGCTAGTGAAGTGCCTGCCAGTGTATGTAGAAGTCTATTTTTGGTGCCGGTAACTATTGGTGGGTTGCTAGATGATTTCTAGTAGGTTTCCAGTTGGTTGCCATCAATGACAACATCAACTATTCTCATGAGAGTGTAGAATGCCAACAATCTCCCCCTTTGGCATTGATGGCAACACTCATGAGAAAAATCCAAAAAATTGTTCCAAAAACTGAAGTCAAAAAAGTTTCCAAAAAGATGTGCTCCCCTTGAAATCAATGACAAAGGTTTTCAAAAATAGTCAAACGAGTGTAAAAATTTCACCTCAAATTCTGTAACCAATTGGTTACAATCTGAAAGATATTTGCCAAAACCAAATTCAGACTCTGTGTAAACCTCTTGCTATCATTCAAAGTTGCCTTAGTTTGTTGGATCGTGTTGGTGAGATGATGCATGTGATCTTCATGTGATCTTCTAGTGATCATTCTCCCTAAAGTAATACCTTAATTATTTCTATTCTCTGAGAAATAAGATTTTCCAACTTAGGACCAAGTTTATCTTTAAGCTCTCTGGCATTAGACCTTATCCTTGTCTTTTCTTTCTCAAGTTTCTCTAATTTTTCCTCAAGCCCTGCCATCTCTTACTCAAAAAATGATATGTGACCGGATGAACCAATTATGTTATCAGCTATGTCATCAATTTCCTTTTGTGTTTTATTGATCTCCTTGTCTATGTCTGTTGTTAGAAGGTGAGGTTTGCATATTTCCTTGTATATCTCTTTGTACTCCAAAATAGTAGAGTTCAATACTGGTAATAATGTATTTAGGTTTTCTGTGCACTTCTTTATGGTGTCATCAAATAATTGTCCTTCTCTTTTTCAACTCTCTCCTTTATTGTATCCTCATTCACTTTATCAATGGTTATTACATTGTTAGCAATAAATTTGGACAATGTGTCCAATTTACCTAAAGAATCCTTAATATGATCTATGTTACAATTTGGTGCAATCAATTTAAGAATTGGTACAATGTTATCAATTGCCTTGTAGGCCAATGCATTGCAATCCATTATCTTTTTGATTGAATCCAAGAGTACCTATGTAACATTAGTAGGTCTGAATTCACTTGCTAATGTGCTGAATGTCTGACCAATTGCCTTTATTACCTCTGTGCTTCCATCAGTTGTAACCATTTTACTTGTGTTTACCTCCAGTGGATCTGTTTGGGTTTGCATCTTAATTTGCAAGGGTTTCTCAGATTGTTTTGATGTCACAGTGATTGCTGGTTTCTCTGCTTAAGTATGTACCTCTGCCTTAGTAGGTTTCTCAGTAAGTTCAACTGCCAATATCTCATTCTCTGGTGGCCCTATGCTAGCATCTATTCCTTCAATAGTTTTCCTAGTATCTAATGGTTTCTCTTTTGGATTGGGATCTCAACCTCAACAGTCTACCAGTTTCTCAGCCATGTTGCCACTGTCAACATTGTCTTCCTTAACCTCTACACTATCCTTATCTACAACAATATTTACTTCCTAAGTATCCACATTCATGGTGAAGAGTATCTTAGATTTAGGATTTGTGTCATCATGTGTAACACCTTCAGTGTCAATAACCGGTGGATCATCTGTATGTAGCGGTGTAGTATCCAAAGGTGGCAGTAAATTGTCAGTGATCTTGATGTTTGGAATACCACCAAATTTTTCTTTTCCCTTGTCCTTATCCTTCTGATACACTTTAAATTTCTTCTTTGGTTGGTTCATTTCCTCTTATTTTTCCTTCTCCACAAAAAATATATCCCAATTATCAGTAGTCTCATCTACAATCTCTTTTACTCTTCCTGCCATTAAACTTACTTGTTGGTGTCCACTAGAAAAAATAGATTGGTTAGCCTCAGAAATCAATTCATCAATTTTCTCTTTTGAATTTACAAGATGTACAACTAGAATTTTTTCAATCTTGAGTTTTGTATCTAATTCCATCACTGCAATCCTTTTTGCTTCCAATGTCCTATACAGTTCATTGGGTAAGTCATCCACAACTTCAATTAAAACCTTTTTATATATGTCCAGATGTAAAATAATATTGTTCTCAATGTTTTCCCTGTCAGAATCATTAAATGCGTTATACAGTTGGTGTACATTAGCCATATTTCCATAATTAGTTATCTCATTCAATAAATCATTCAAAGAAGGAGTAACAGATTGTTGTTTCTTCTTTGGTGGTCCCCTTACTACCTGTTGTTTCTTCCTCAAAGTCCTTGTTCTCTTAGGTGAAGGAGAGGGTATCGGTGAAGGTTTACTCTTCCTCCTTTCAACTCTTTTAAACTCTACTGGTTTCTCACTATCAATTCTAGAAGATGTGCCAACCGATGAAATGTGTGCCTCCAGTTGAAGTCCTTCAAGCTCACTAGCCAATATGCCACTAATGTTCATTACATTTTCCTTGATTTCCTTCACTTTATTCAAAGCATCTCTAATAAATTTTCCTCTTTTATTCTTTTGCTTTAATGTATTTACATCACTTTTAATAGTCTCAACACTACTAAAAACTTGTTCTGATGGTTCTCTTGGTGCATCTAGTAAAGCTTTTTCATATGTCTCAATATGTTAAGATCTACCTCATATCCTATTTCAGTCACCCAGATAGTCCTAGGGAGTACAACTTCCATCCATGTCTCATCTCTCTTGATAACAAAACATATTTCTTTGTTATATTTGTCCACTACACTGTGTGGTATCCTTTCTCTAGTTTTCATTTTACCTTGTTAAGTTTTGAAGTATTCAATTATGTTGTTGTCCTTTACAGTTTTTATGCCAATAAAAGCTTCCTGTAATTGTTTTCCTACGATATATCATATCCAAAGCCTTTAGGTCCTATATCGGGGATTTCCTTAGTGAAATACAACATCAAGCATACCAAAAGATTTCCAAAGTAGAATGTCCCTTTCTTATCTCCTTTAATCTTTTTCAAATTGTCAATGAGTTCATCTTTTAGGCATTCACACACATCTATCGTTGCATTATTGTTAACCATCTCATAAGCACCATTTATACAAAGACTAGAAACTAAATTTAGCCTGTTAGCATGTGTAGTCTTGTATCCTAACACCATACTTAAAAATCTTACATTGATGTCTTTGATATCATTCACTCTCAGTGATCTATTGTTAGATGTTGCTCTGGTTAGGGTCATCACTTTGTTGTTAGGAATCTTCTTTGTTTTATCAGGTCTGTTGTCGGTTGAGGGTAAAACAGTTATTGCCCTAATTGCTTACCGGGTTATTTTGGAAACAAAATCCAACCATAAGAATTCTCCATGTACTCTACTCAAAACAATTCTTACTACTTCCTCTCAAAATTGGGGAATATTCAGTATCTCCACAGAACCTAGAGTTTCAATGATTTTGCGTTCGGGTTTAACAACACCATTTTCATCACAAATCACTTTAGTAAATATTTTCATCAATTCTTCAGAACCCAGTTCTTCTATATTACAATGTATATAAATCCTAGGGTCTTCTGTAAATGCTACACCTTTAGGAATTTTTGAAAATTGCCCCTATAGAGTCATCTTGCTTGGCAATCTCATGAATTATCTTAAATACAGGCCTAGGGTGTTTCTCATTTTTTACAATACTAGGGTTTGAAATAAAATAAGGAGCAGAAGAAGAAGCCATTAAAAAATACCTTTAGCTGCCTAAAAATATTCTAAATGCCTGAAGAAATCACTTTGTGTTGGTATTTTGGTATGGTTTTGTCATTGATGTCAACACCTACTTTGAAGATCCAGCAACATTCACCGGCAAGCAAGTAAACTGTGCAACAGTTACTGGTATATGGTTCACCAGGAGGATATATTGTTCACCGATACCTGGAATGATATGGAAGAGACTTGGTAATGTCGAAGGCATCATCTTGACACTTTGTTTTGAAGAATTAATCAATGGTATATTCATATTTGCATATTTGCTTTTACCAACAAATAGGTCCAGGTTATCTAGGGTTACATCGGCAGGTTTATCTTTTCCAGATCAGCATGGCACGCTATGGAGATGATTTATTATTATTGCAAATGCATTAAGCCAACATGTTTAATCGGTTATTGCATCGGATATTATATTGTTTGTAAAATGTTTTTATTGTAGTATCTTGTAGAGCCAACCTACTAAAATTGGTCTTAGGGTATGGTATAAATGTAAGATCTTATTTGTAAGATCAAGTGTGGAATGTGAAAAAGAATTGAGTGAAGGTATATGCTAGATCAAGCAAGGATATACATGAAGACATCATTTTAAGGTGAAGCTAGGTTTTTGTAAAAGCATATCAACACTACACCGGTACTGAATCTAGCATATGAAGATGCTATTTTGTGCAATACTTTCTTATTGGATTTAACCATCCAACTATAGTCAGTGTGACTCCCATTTTGTGATTGAGTAGTGAGCTCTAGGCTATTGGCCTTTTTGCATGTGCAGACCCCATTTATGTACACTTACTATCTACAGTAGTATCATCTGATTGTGGGTAAGGTTTCCCACCATGGTTTTTCCCCTTATAGGGATTCCATGTACAAATATTGGTGTTCATGTGTTGTGGATGAATTTATGTTTATGTTTCATGCATTAATCCTTACTGGTATAGCTATTTACTATTAACACTGTCTACCGACATACTTAACTAGTTTACCAGTATTAAGCATTAAGTTGGTTAATTAGTTTTTGGTTTGATTTTATTAGACAACTTGTTCACCCCCTCCCCCTCTCAGTTGTCTCTGGGACCTAACACTCCGCACCTTCGCCTTGAATGCCTTTGCTCTATTTTCATGCTCTCTTCTAATTTGAATGCTCGATGAGTAAAAAATGAGGGAAATTAGCTGATTTATAATGACATTCCTCTCACCAACCGCATTAAATTCCCACCAGTTAAGTGACAAATTAACACATCTGTTGGTAAAGAAGAAATCTATCTTCTCTCCATTGACCAAGGGTAATATGCATGATTTTCAACTTACTACAATACCCCCAAAGGGTTATTTCTTAGTTGGATGAAGAATCTCCTGCCGGTGAAGGATTAGTTTGTTCTACTAGTATAGAGATAGTTTCATCAACATTATAATCTCTCTTCCTAATCCATTGTTTTAAAAATTCTTTCTTTACCTCATCTACCTTTTCTTTGCCTTTCAAACTGGATCCTTTATTGTTTGTCGATGAAGTCTTGATTCTACAAAATTTGGCAATATGTCCAATTTTGTTACAAGCATAACAAATCACATTATTCCTCTGAATAGCCTTTCCATATCCTACGTCAGTTTGTGTTCTGCATTGATTAGATAAGTGTCCATATCTTCCACAAATATAACATTTCACATTCATTCTGCAGTTTTCTGATTATGACCAACTTTGTTGCATTTGAAACATTGACCAGTTGGTGCATTAATATTCTGATTGTTTATAAATCTACACTACTTTTCTCTATGACCATATTTGTTGCAATTGAAACATTTTCCATTAAACTTATAAGCATTAGGTTGTCTTACTGGTTTGTTTTGATCTAGATTGTTTACAATACCAAAACTTTCTCCAACTTCAAATCAAAGTCCATTAGTATCTCCATTAGGTTTCTGACTTTTCAGCATGTCATCAAGCTCCTCTGAACTTTTCTTGAATTTCTCTTTGTGTTTATTTGAGTAGCCAACTCATTTTCCAAAATTTCCTTTTATCTCATAAGCTCAGTTTTGTCATGTTGCATGTGAATCAGATCTGTCTTTAACATATCATTTTCATGACTAAGTCTTAGATTTTCATTTCCAGCACTATTGAGTCTTCTAGTCAAGTCTTTTTCATTCTTCTTCATGTCTTAAATGTCTTTACATAACCTCATAGTCATATATTGTATTTCATTCTTCATATTACTATTTTCCTGTCTCAACTTGTTTGCAAGTGCATTAAGAGTTTCTTTTTCCTCATCATCTTTCTGCATCTTCTCATGAAGTTCTTTTATTTTATTTTGTGCTATAGCAAGGTTCTCCTAAAGTCCTTTAATGAATTATTGTGTAGTCCTTAGATCATCTTCAAGTTTTATATTCTTCAATTTTTCTGCATCATAATCTACAAGAGCTCCTTCCAATTGTTTTCTTAAGTTATCCATTTGTACTAGTGTCAAAGTCTTCCTCAAGTTGTTAGGCTTTTGAATATAGAGGACCAGGCTCTGATACCAATTGTTAGAATCAATAATAGTCCCAAAGACACTCAGAGGGGAGGTGAATCAGTGTCTAACTGGTTAGCAGAATATTTAAACTTATTAAGAACTTTGTATCCCAAAACAGTGTACCGGTAAATAAGAATTAATGTAGCAAATAAGAATAATAGAGACAACATAGAGAACACACCATAACACAAGATATTTAACAAGGAAACCAGGTGTGGGAAAAACCTCGGTGGGATTTGTGACCCACAATATTCACTCGCTGGCCAATGAATAAATATTACTTACAATGAGGGGCTTGCACATGCAGGAAGGCTAGCAGCCTAGAGCTCACTGCTCAACTACAAAACATAAGTCTCGCTGACTTACAAAATGGATTATCAAAATCCAATACAATGTACTACTTTAGATCAACATCAATTATGCCAGGTTCAGTACCAGTTTAAACTCAGTCTATTACCAAAACCTTCGTTGTCAACTATATCACCTTATACAAAAATATCATCTATTCTCTCTCTCTTATCATCTCTATATCATCTCTCAAAATGACCTATAAGATCTCATACATATATATGGGTCTTTTACAATATGCCATATCGGCTTTTACAAAAGATAATTAAAATATTAAAAATAAACATAGTTTATTCCATGTCGGCTTGAGTGCCGATATGCATTATTGCCACTACTGGTGAAGTTCCTGTCGGTGTTGGTAACTACCGGTGGGTTTCCAGATAATTGCCAGTAGGTTATGAGTTGGTTGCCATCAATGACAACATCAACTATTCTCATGAGTGTATAATGCCAACATGACCTCCATCATACTTCCTAAGTCCATGTAGCCCACTATCACATGACTGAGTATAATGAAATGCCAAAAAGATCTGTATTCCATATAACTTTCAACTACATCATTACATGTTAGCATATAATACACATGCATTTAGAAATCATGATAGAATCACATCCTACATATATCATTGATTATCATTTGCATTCTCATTTATAAACATTAAAAATGATAAAAATATAGACATCATGCATCTCATCCTGTAAATAATCATAGCATATCATTATCATACATCCATATGCATTTATTACATTCACATTTTCACCATGCATAACATACATATAAAACACAAAGGAACAAAAAATGTATTACATTCCATCATGTACATATTCATTACATTAAGCATCATAAGTATCATCAGATCGTAAGAAATATGTAACATGCATCATCATATAGAATCATGACATCATATCACATCATCATAAAAGCATATAGAACATCACATAGAAACACATGCATATAGCTGCCACAAGGATGGATCATCTCATATATATATATCAAAAAGAAATATCAGTGTCATAATACAGTGATGTCAAAATCTCATATGGCTACAAAATCACCGCAAGGTGTCTACATCATCATACAAAAAACTGATACAAAATGGGATCCAAGAGAGCTATGATGAAGACCATCCCTCAAATCCAACTGGCCTGAAAGGAATTTGAGCTCTCGAAGGCCCAACCCATGGATCATTTCATTGGCCCCCTCTTGCAAACTTAGTGGTACTCATGTTCATCATATAGTGCTGCTTATTTTATCCTATCCTAGCCTAGTGGTACCTATGTCCATCACATGGTGCTGCTCATTAGGCTCCGTCTTAGTGTATATGTTTGTCATATTGCACTATATCTTATCTTTCTAGAGCATTCACCAAATTATATTAATTTTGATGGCTTATCCTACATTTAGCTTAGCAAACCTACTTGTTTTAGGGAACCTATTTGAGTGAATCCTCTCAACATCTTATCCAATTGCTAGCATATGCTCATCATATAACTATCAATTTTGATCTCTTAAGACATATACATGATTTTATTGATTCCTCTTGAGTCAGTCTTTTTCTTGCGTAACCTTATCAGCCTATCTTGTCAGTCCTTTCTAGCCTTTCTTTCTTATTGAGAGATTGTTTGCGATCTTTTCAAACATTTTCATCCAATCTCTCGAGGGGGCATATCATTCCCATCTTGGGGCAACTTTGTATCAATTTATCTTATCTTTTTTGAGCCAACACGACAAGCTACATTTCTCAAAGAGGGGCAAAATGTAGACACCTAAAATTATCCTGCTTAATTAAATAAATAATTTCTATTTATTTAATTATTTTACTCTAATTTTTCTATTAATTATATAAATATTTATTTATTTAATTAATTCATTTAACCTCTTCTAGCCTTTTTTTTTAATTTAAATAAATACTTTTATTTATTTAAATTATCTTTCTCCTAAATTAAATAAATACTTTTATTTATTTGATTGATCCCACTTATTCTATTATTTAAATAAATCTTTATTTATTTAATTAATTCATTAGCCTTTTCCTCTATGACACATGTCACTTATCTCTTGATTTTTTTCTTACCTATCCCCTTCACCATTTTATTATTTCTTCTACCTACCCTTTAATCTTAGTTGACCATTTATCCTTTTCATCTTTTAACCTTATCCCTCCATTTCCTAAAGTGTCTTCTATATAAGAGGATGCTTCCTTCATTATCAACCCTAATCACCTAATCAGCTAATACTCATATGCAATTAAGCCTTCTTGCAATCAAGCTATGAACCACAAATCTGTTCTTTGTTGAGCTCTTGTGCAACCATAAAATCTAAGAGCAATAATATCAAACAAGATCAATACAAATAGGAAGAAATGGAGATTAAACCCTACTAGACATGTAAATGATACTGTTCTCACGAAGGATTGCACCAGTGATGCTAAGTGCAAAACTAAGCAATCCTATGAAACATGGAAACAACTTCGAGCTTGTGGGTTGTTGAAGTTGAAGGTGAATCTCTGGGTTATGGACCAACTTCCCTTGAATACCTCCTAAAACTAAAGGAATGATGTGGAAAAGAGAGAAATAATCTGAAAATATCGAAAAAATTGCAACTAAACTAGGAGGTGATACACCAAAATTATAATGATAATAGCCTAATTGTTGGCATTTTTGATGATGTTGTGATTGTCATTGATGGACACACACTTGATTTGTGTACACTTTCTTGATGTATGAGTTATGATCAACTGGTATTTGTTCCAACCGGTATTATGTATTATAGTCTTTAGAATATCAGTGTTTTGCAGAAGATGTTTACCGGTCACAAGTTGACTGAAGACCTCAAGCGGTTCGAGGATCTCAAGCGGTATGAAGGAACAAAGTGGTAGTTAACATTTTTCCAATCTTCATTTTTGACAACTGGTAATCGGTAAATTGTATGAACTGGTATTACTCTGTGATGAGTTACCAACCAGTATTCCTGTGATGAGTTATCATCCACCGACACTTTCACAGTGATTTTGTGTCATGTTACCAAATGTGTCTAGATGCATTGAACCTAGGATCTTGTAATGTAATCCTATTGGACCAACATGAACTCAGACTCCTTTATAAGGACATCATGTCTAGGGTTTTAGAAGATGATGAGAGTTTTGTATGTGTGGTCATAGAAGAGAAGATTAGGTCTGTGTGAAGAGTAGGAGTGTGGAGATATTGAAGACTGAAGTAATGTTGAATTGCATTAACAATGAGCTATCAAGGATATAACCAAGAATATTGTGCTAGTATCTAGATCACTCACTTGTTGATTACTCACATCTTCGACAAGTCTGAAACCCTTAACCAGGTAGGCCTAGCAAAGCCTTTTTAAATCCTCTAACAAGGTGGTTCACAACTGTGAATCTGAAATCCTCTCACAAGGTAGTCTTTAACAGGACTTATCTCCTAACAAAGATCTAGATTCCTAACAGGATCTGTTCTTGTGAAGAACATTGTATGACCTTAATCAGTTTGACCTTAACCGTTCTGACCTTAACCAGTCTGGTTTCTATTCTGCAGATAGTTACTTGTGAGTTTCTGCTCACCGTGGTTTTTCCCATTTGGGTTTCCACGTCAAAACTTCTTGTGTTATGTTGATTGTGCTCTTGTGGGTGAATGCTTTGTTTGTTATTCAGTTTGCATTTATCTTACCGATTTATTTGTAAATCTGGCATACTAGTTATCTGCTAAATTGTTTAAGTGTTTGAGTTCAGTGTTTTTTGGTATACTAATTCACCCCCCTCTTAGTATTGATCAATTGGTATCAGAACCAACCTTTCTATAAGTCTAACCACTTGGAAGGAGATATGGGGGAATACACTATGAGGGAACTTACTCATTGTCTCTCTAAGACTGAGAAAGCCGATGAGGAACTCAAAGTCAAGTATAAAACCTCTTTTGCAAAAAGAAGAGAGCATGCTGAGAAACTAATGGAGCTTACTAAAAATAGTTCTTCTGATGAAGCAGACATGGATGCCCTAGGTGAAGAAGTTGAAAAACTGAATGAATCTAATGCCAACCTAAGAAGGAAATTGGAAGGAATGATTATCAAAATGTGTCAAGAGCTTGAGAATTGAAGGAAAGCTGAAGATCTGGTATAAGACAAAGATCATGAGATCTCTAAGCTAAAGCAAGAAATCAGTGCCCTTACCACTCATCTTCAAGAGAGTAAAGTGGAAAAAGAAGAAATGGAAGGTGAACTAAACATGGCTATTTCTGAGAATGCAACCTCAAAGGAATCCAATGCTTCTATTTCCAAGGAACTCACTAAGTCAAAGGAAATACTTTCCAAATTCAATCAGAGTAATGTTAAGCTAGAGCAAAAGCTTGAATCAGCAAAACTGGTAAAGAATACCACTAGACTTGGTGTCTCCGGTTTTGAGTAAGGTGAGACCTCTGGAACAAAAGATGTAGCATCAAAGAAGCAACCAACAACAAAGGATAAAGGTAAGCAAAAGTTTAAACCTGTTTGCTTTAATTGTCTCAAAGAAGGACATACTGCTAATGTGTGTAGAAATAAGGCCTACACTAATTTTCCTTATTTTTAAAACAATAAGCCTAGATACAATAGATTCAATGGAAACTGTTATGCATGCAACAAGTTTGAACATAGAGCATTTGAATGCGGGTCTGTTGTGCACAACACTGAGAGATATCCTCAAAGAACTCAAGGAGTTGTTCTGGAACCCTCTGTGAAGCAGAATCCAAACCTGTATAATGCTTATGACCATCAGTTAGGTGGTGGTGGCTATCAAGAGACAACCGGTTGGAGAGCAACCTGTTTGATCTGTCAGGGTAGCGGTCACACTGCTGCAACATGTAGAAGGAAGAATGGTAGAATGAAAAATGGACCATGGAGAACACCTGGAATGGTATGCTATCATTGCAACAAACTGAGACACCCTGCTAGAACATGTAGAATGAGAAAGAACCTATCAGAAGATATATCAATCACTCCAGAAGGGAAGATTAATGTTGAAACCATTCAAGTGGGAATGAATAAAACATGGAAAAAGAAACCTAAAGAAGTGTCACAAGATGAACTGGTTTCTTCACCTAGTGTGGAAGTCTCTAAACCAAAAAACCAAGCTTCAGAAAAGCTTAGGGGGAACAAATTGGTGAAATGTTTTGAACCCCCAGTTTATATCGGTAAAGACCCAAAACCGGTATATGTTACTTATCAATCGGTAGAAGTTTTTGAAGTGGTAAAAGGAAAAATTAGGGTTTGTACTCTAGCGGTGGAGCATTTATTATGGTAGGTCAATAATTTGTTTAAAAGGGATTCTTAATGTCATTTTCATCAGTTTACGAGCGAAGAATTTTTCAAGTGTAGAGCGATAAAGAGCAATTCGTCAAGTGAGTCAAAGTGAATTTAAAATCTTGCAGAAGAATCCAGAGATATTTTCAACCTATTAGTGAAGAACACTAAGTGGTAATCAAGCAACCAAATTGGTGTGGTGTGAGTAGCATTGGAAAACCCTAAATTTTAAAATTGTGAAGGTATTTCTTGAAATTCTTGTTAATCATGGCTTCTGCATCACACTCTAGTTCTAGTGTACCCATGGACTCAGCTGAATTTTTTCAAAGGAAAATGAAATAAAATTCCCTATCCCAAATACCTTCCAAAGTCATTGTTGAAGAAGATATTTCAAGGTACATTGACTATAAATTAGAAAACCTAGGATCCCTAGTGATTCATTTCCAGCTAGGTTTGTTCTATGGGGATGACAAGAAAATCAAACTAGAATACAGTATCCTAGAGAGGAAGAAACTACATAATGTTGTTTATTTTCTTGAAGAGTTCACTGAAGATCACATCCGCATCATCTTGAGCAGAGTACATGGTGACAAAATGTATCTCGAGAGGACACATGACATAACATCTGAAGCAATTCATGCTGTCACTGGTTTCTGCAACATTGGTGAGGTGCTAGCCCTAAGGAAGGTCATCAAGACTGAAATGACTAAGCTCACCAGTTTTCTGAGTGACCAATAGGAAATGACTGTCAACCCCATCAAAGATGACTTGGTTAAGTATGCCTGCATGGTGATCAACTACTGAGTGTTTTATGCTAGCCGAATAAACTTTGTCCCTGCTGCTGCGATGAATGTTGCATACAAAATGATCAAGGAAGACGCCTCATTTGATTTGTGTACCTGTTTGCAAAAACAACTTCTACTGAACCTAAAGTCCATCAAATAGGACAATGCTCTGAGGTTCAGATTTGGACAACTTTTGGTTGGCCTATTTTTCTACTTCTAAGGCTATTTCCCAGGAGTTGGTGATATTCAATGGTTTTCTAACCAACCAGTAACTAAACAAATTAGGGATAGTCTCCAAGCGGTGGGAACTGAATATCCTAAGGTCTTGAATAAATACTTTGATGAATTCATGCAGAAGATGAGTCAAAGGATGAGAATATCTGGAGATACTATTAAGAAATATGAAGAGGACATGTGCTTTACCATAAAGGTAGATGAATGCATAATGGAAGCGATAGAGCCATGAAAGGAAGTAGTAGAACCCATGGGGTATTAAGTAATGTATGACATGTTGGATGGGTATGCCTCTACCCTAATTTACTCTCCTTTAGATGCAAAGAAAAAAAGAACCGACACCTACTTGGAAAGGGTAACATTGGTTGAAGATACTTCAGCGAAAAAGGGAAAGGCAGTGCCATCGGTATGACACCGGTTACCTTAGGCAGCCCAAAAGTGACCAAGCAGTCACCTACAAAGAAGAAACCAAAAGTTGCACCCGCTAAAGTATTTGAGAGGAAGTAGAAGACCAAAAATAGCTCACCAGAGTCAGAGGATACTGAACCAGAAGTGCAGCCTAAGAAAACCCGACAATCAAGCAAGAAGGCTAAGTCTACTGGTACTGCATCTGCATCATCAACACCAGTAAATATAGACATCTCTTCTTACAAGCCTATGACACATTGTCAAAGGACTTTAAAGAATATTAAGAGAAAGGTGCTTGATGACTTGAAAGAGTATTTTGATGATTTTTATGATAATGAGAAGGAAGAAGTAGAGTAGGAAATGATAAAATATTTGTGTGTAAATGACCGGTCGCCATCTGAATTTAGATCAGTGACACCTAATTATTTATACAATTCTTTGGATAATAAATGACGCATTGCCATTGAGAAAGAATAGGAAATAAGGGAGAAAGTATTTCCTCAGTACTTTCCTAAAGCCTCCAATTCTGAGTTATTTGAGATTATGGACAAAAATAAAGGTCTCTTCTTCATGAGAAGAAGAAGACTCGGGCTACTAGAAGGTAGAGCCTTTGAAGTGGAGAAGGACACTCATCTACATGCCAAAGCTGCTATCTAGTTACATCAAGTGTCTGAGGCCAACAAGAAGGCCGAACAAGAACCTGACCAATCCTCAACCAAATCGGATGAGGTATTTGATGGTGAAGGAGAAAGAGTTACAGAACAGGTGGACACTATTAATGTTGATGCATTGGATGGTGAAGATGTCACTCCAGATGCAGAAAAGGAAAATGTTGATAAGGAAAAAGAAGAGAAAGAGAAAAAGGGCAAGGAAAAAGTAGAAAAGGAAAAAATGGACAAGGAAAAGGCTGATAAGGAGAAAGCGGAGAAAGAGGAAGAGAAAAAGAAAGAGGAGAAAAAGAAAGAGGAGGAGAAAAAGAAAGCAGAAGACAAGAGGAAACAAGAAGAGGAGAAGAGGAAAGAAGAGGAGAAGAGGAAATAAGAGGAGAAGAATAAAAAGGAGGAAGAAAATAAGAAGCAGGAAGAAGATAAGAAGAAGGAAGAACTAAGGAAAGAAGAAGCAGAAAAGAAAAGAGCCACAGAGAAGGAGGAAACAGAGAAAGCCAAACAAGTGGAGACTCCAAAGGCAACTGGTGGTCAAGCCAAACTAGTTGACACAACCAGCCCTATTGACCTCCAATCTGTAGATGAATTAGAGTTGTTGCAAAGCATAAAGCTTGCACAAGAAAGATTGGAAACATTGAGGAGGAAAAAGGAACAGGATGTCATTCAAACTGCGGTTGACACCCTCACCAGTTTGATTCCAAGTACTAACCTCCCCAGTACCGATTCCTCTCTGGCCAAACTAAAACTTCTATGTACCATTATAGAGGACTAGGTACAATGCCTAGAAGAAGTTGCTGAAGCAAATGCACATAAGAAGCATCAAAACACACTAAACACTGCCATAGTCAAGAAACTAAATGAGCTTTGGTCTCAACTTTAGAAACATCAGAAGGATATAATAGATGCTATGGATGGGGTAAAATACTATTGAGTAAAATCAGCCAACCCCATCTATTTTGAGATGATGTACTCACACAAAAGGATAAACTCCAATCAGATCTGCAGACGTACATAAGAAACATCAAGACGCCATATGATTCTTTCACTACATATGGGCAAATAGTTCACCAGTACTAGCTTCACTCTGCCAGGATAGAATTGGAGATTAGCAACTAGAAAAGAGATTTGCAGGAGCTTCAACTCATCTTATTTCCTAGACTGTAAATTCTTCATAAGTGCTGTCTCAATCTAGAAGCCCTAATGGTAACTCAAGAGATGAGTACTATTGATGCCATGGAAGAACTGGTATCTTAGATGCAGACTGAAAGTGAGGTTGCTACCTCATTACTTGAGTCATGGTCATTAGACATGAAGACTTTTTTGGAGGATTTTAAATTGGTTTTTGACAAGTTTCATTCCTTATTGTCATAAACATTTACTCAATTTTAATGATAATGAGAAATAGGGGTTATTTTGCAGTACTTTGCCATTGTTGGTAAAGGGGGAGTACTATTTAAATTTTTGATGAATTTTGATGAATGTTATGTATACTTTCATGTTACCACCTTAAGGGAGTAGTATACATTGTAATTTCTGCAAAAGGGATAGTGTATATGCTTAGGGGGAGTAATTTTGATTATGACATAGTTTTGTTGTAAAAAAACTTTGATGTCAAAATTTTCCTAAGTGTTGCCATCAATGACAAAGGGGGAGATTGTTGGCATTTTTGATAATGTTGTGATTGTCATTGATGGTCACACACTTGCTTTGTGTACACTTTCTTGATGTATGAGTTATGCTCAACCGGTATTTGTTCCAACCAATATTATGTATTATAGTCTTTAGACTATTGGTGTTTTGCAGAAGATGTTTACCGGTCACAAACTGACTGAAGACCTCAAGCAGTATGAAGACCTCAAGAAGTTCGAGGATCTCAAGAGGTACGAAGGAACAAAGCAGTAGTTAACATTTTTCTAGTCTTCATATTTGACAACCGGTAATCGGTAAATTGTATGAACCGGTATTACTTTGTGATGAGTTATCATCCATCGACACTTTGGCGGTGATTTTGTGTCGTGTTACCAAATGTGTTTAGATGCACTGAACCTAGGAACTTATAATGTAATCCTATTGGACCGACATGAAATCAGACTCCTTTATAAGGAAATCATGTTTAGGGTTTTAGAAGATGATGAGGGTTTTGTATGTGCGATCATACAAGAGAAGATTAGGTCTATGTGAAGAGTAGGAGTGTGGAGATATTGAAGACTGAAGTAATGCTAAACTGCATTAACAATGAGCTATCAAGGTTCTAACCAAGCATACTATACTAGTATCTAGATCACTCACTTGTTGATTACTCACATCTTCAACAAGTCTGAAACCCTTAACCAGGTAGGCCTAGCAAAGCCTTTGTAAATCCTCTAACAAGGTGGTTCACAACTATGAATCTGAAATCCTCTCACAAGGTAGTCTTTAACGGGACTTATCTCCTAACAGAGATCTAGATTCCTAATAGGATCTGTTCTGGTGAAGAACATTGTATGACCTTAACCAGTCTGACCTTAACCAGTCTAGTTTCTATTCTGCGGATAGTTACTTGTGAGTTTCTTCTGACCATGGTTTTTCCCATTTAGGTTTCCACATCAAAACTTCTTGTGTTATGGTGATTGTGCTCTTGTGGGTGAATGGTTTGTTTTCTATTTGGTTTGCATTTATCTTAGCCAATTTATTTGTAAATCTGTCATACCGATTATCTGCTAAACTTTTTAAGTGTTTGAGTTCAGTGTTTTTTGGTATACTAATTCACCCCCCCCTCTTAGTATTCATCTCTAAAAACCCACAAATATATGACAAAAACTTCATCCACACAAAATAATTTTACTCTTCAACCACATAAATATTTCCTAGGAAGGCTAAGGGAATCGTAAACTTGGAAGGAAAACCAGTTTCACAACCAAATTGACAAATACCTCTTTACACAACCTAAAACCTATGATTATATGAAAAGCAAGGATACATGCACATAAAAGAGACAAAAATTCAAAGGTTTTTGGATCAAAATACAGTAAATCTCTATCAAATCTGTACGTGAATAAGCACAATCACCAAGGCAAACACATGAAACTCTGTAATATCAAAGGAATCTTGCTATAAAACTAAAAGAATAAAGTGCTTAGATACAATGCCTTTTTGCAAAAATGTGTATGCAAAAAGAAAGAACTAGAGGGAGAAATGAAGGAGGAGAAAAGAATATATAGTAAATTCTCCTTCAAAAACCTTAATATAAAAATTTGCAT
This sequence comes from Cryptomeria japonica, assembly GCF_030272615.1. Taxonomy (NCBI): domain Eukaryota; kingdom Viridiplantae; phylum Streptophyta; class Pinopsida; order Cupressales; family Cupressaceae; genus Cryptomeria; species Cryptomeria japonica. Next base: position 32,280,619 of record NC_081408.1, on the reverse strand, counting down.
GAGAAAAAGCCTTGGAAATTTTTTCCCCAAATAGCCTAAAAAGCTCATGTGTAACCTTGTCAAAAATAACCTCCAATGCTGAAAATAGACCTGCCACTGACAGTGCATGAAAAAGAACCCCTCTTCTGAAAAAAGAACTGCCACACTGCCTGAAATAGCTCTCAAAAAGCAACTCTCTGTTCTGAAAATTTTCATGGGTCACTAATGCTAAATATAGCTCTCCTAAAAAGGAAACACCTTCTTCCATTGAAAACTGGATGATCATGAGCCAAAAATAGCTCTAAAGTGAAGAAGAAGATGCCCCTCCACTAAAACTGCATGCTCTTGCTAAATAAAGCTAAGAAAAAAGAAACCCCCACTTCAAAAAAAACATGCACTTTGATGCAAAACAATAGCCTTCTTCTTTCTTTAAAATAATCTTTTTATCACTCAAGTAATCTTATTTTAACATTTTAAATATAAAACAATTCATTTTATATTTGTAGCAGGATAAAATTGAGACCCTTGCAATTTTGACAATGTTTTAGGCCCTCACCCTAGCGACTACATCTCCCTACTCAATTGGGACCCCTCTCTACATTATTCTTACAAATCTTCTCCTATTTCAGCCCTTGTGTCATCTTGTGACCCTGTCCAAGCCCCAAAATTGTAGGTCCTGGGGACAACTGAGAGGGGGGGGTGAAACAGTTGTCAAATAAATTCAAACCAAAATCTTGTTAACCAACTTATTGCTTAATACCGGTAAGACAGTTAATTGTGCCGGTGAACAGTATCAACAGGAAATGTTGTACCAGTAAGAATTAATGCATGAAACATAAACATAAAGTCATCCACAACACATGACACAAATATTTGTACGTGGAAACCCTGTAAGGGGAAAAATCATAGTGGGAAACCTTACCCACAATTAGATGATACTACTGCAGATAGTAAGTGTACAAGAGGGGTCTGCACATGCAAAAAGGCCAATAGCCTAGAGCTCACTGCTCAAACACAAATGGGAGTCACACTGACTACAGTTGGATGGTTAAATCCAATGAGAATGTACTTCACAAAATAGCATCTTCATATGCTAGATTCAATACTGGTCTAATGCTGATATGCTTCTACAAAAACCTAACTTCACCTTCAAATGATGTCTTCATGTATATCTCTGCTTGATCTCGCATATACCCTTTCTTAAATCTTTTTTTTCGCATTCCACTTCTGATCTTACAAATAAGATCTTACATTTATACCATACCCTAAGACCAATTTAGTAGGTTGGCTCTACAAGATATTACAATAAAACATTTTACAAATAATACAATATCTGATGCAATGACCAATTAAACATGTTGGTTTAATGCATTTACAACAATAATAAATCATCTCCATAGCGTGCCATGCTAATCTGGAAAAGATAAACCTGCCGGTGTAACCCTAGATAACCTGGATCTATTTGCCAGTAAAAGCAAATATGCAAATAAGAATATACCAATGATATTACTTCAAGGAAAAGTGTCCACATGATGTATTCGACATTACCAAGTGTCTTCCATGTCATTGTAGGTACCGGTGAACATTATATCCTGCCGGTTAACATTATATCTTGCCGGTTAACCATATACTAGTGATTGTTTGAACAGTTTACTGATTGCCAATGAACGTTGTTGGATCTCCAAAGTAGGTGTATTTAGCAGGTGTTGACATCAATGACAAAACCATACCAAAATACCAACAATCTCCCCCTTTGGCATTGATGGCAACACAAGATGAAAAAACCATCAAAGTGCCAAAATAGAAATGCCAAGTACAAAAACCAATTCTCCCCCTGGGAGTAATATGTGTTTATAAAAAGATTTATTTACAATACCAATCTCTCCTCAAAAAGATTTTCCATATATTTTCCTTAATATGTTTCTCCTTAATGTTTTTCCATATATCTCTCCCCCTTTGACATCAAATGCCAAAGTCACAAAAAGGTCAAGTTCATACAAAATACCAACCAATTCAATATACCAACTACTCCCCTTGAGAAGTAGCTTCCTCATCAAATACCGGAATAAAAGATTTGTCCATTTAATTTTGCAAGTTGATGACAATCATCAACTGTCTAAGTCTCTACCAGTGGAGGTAAGACTTCGAGCTGATCTCTGAGATACTCAAAAGTTTCCTTAGGCAAAGGTTTTGTAAAAATATCTGCAAGCTATTCTTTAGTATTCACATAAACCAGTTTTATTTCCTTTTCTTCAACTTTTTCCATTAGAAAATTTAGTTTGATAGAAACATGTTTTGTTTTAGAATGTAATACTGGATTCTTATATATATCAATTACTGCAGTGTTATCACAATATATAGTAATAGGTTCCTTGCATTTTACCTTTATGTCTTTCAACATTTGCTTAAGCCAAAGTACCTGTGTATAGTTTGTTGCTGCTGCAACATATTCTAACTCTGCTATTGATAAAGATGTACAACTCTATTTCTTACTTAACCAAGGAACTAATCTCTTTCCAAGGAAGAATGCTCCTCTAGGGGTGCTCTTTCTATCATCCACATCTCCTGCCCAATTTGCATCTGTATATGCATATAGATCAAAATTTTCATTTTTAGGATACCATAATCCAAGATTTGTTGTGCCTTGTAAGTACCGAAAAATCCTTTTTACTGCTGATTCATGATTTTCCTTGGGATTACTCTGAAATCTAGAAACTATACATACTGCATTCATAATATCAGGTCTGGTTTGTGTCAAATACAGTAAACCTCCTATCATAGATTTGTATCTAGTTAGATTAACAGGTGTAGATTCATCCCTTTGAGATAATTTGTCATTTGTAGTCATAGGTGTGCTTACCGGTTTAGAGTTCTCGATCCCAAATTTCTTGAGTAGTTCTTTCAAGTACTTAGATTGATTAAAAAATATGCCTGTATCAGTCTGTAAAATCTGCAATCCTAAAAAGAATTTTATTTCTCCAATCATAGACATTTCAAATTCATGCTGCATTTTAAGAGAAAATTCTTTGCATAATCCATCTTCTCCTCCAAAGACTATATCATCAACGAATACTTCCATAATCAAAATGTCATCATTAGTTACTTTGTAGTGTAAATTGCTATCTGCATTTCCTTTAGTAAAACCAATTTTTAAAAGATACTTATCGAATCTTGCATACCAAGCTCTTGGAGCTTTTTTTAGTCCATACAGAGCTTTTCTTAATCTGTAAACCATATCATTGTTATCTGTCAAATAAAATCCATCAGGTTGTTCAATATAGACTTCTTCTTCAAGATCTCCATTAAAAAATGCACATTTAATATACATTTGATAAACTTTGTAATCCTTGTGAGCTGCAAAGGCCAAGAATAATCTAACTGCCTCAATTCTGGCTACCGGTGCAAAGGTTTCATTGTAATCAACTCCTTCTTTCTGAGAATATCCCTTACACACTAGTCTTGCTTTATTCCTGACAACCTTACCATCTTCATTGAGTTTGTTTCTAAATACCCATTTGGTTCCAATTACATTTTTATTTTCAGGTCAGAGAACTAATGTCCAAGTATTATTTTTCTCAATCTGTCCTAATTCTTCTTCTATGGCTTTAATCCAAAATTTTTCTTCACATGCCTCATTCATAGATAATGGTTCAATTTGAGAAATAAGACATACCTCTTCATTTTCCAATCTTCCTCTTGTCATGACTCCTTTAAATTTGCTTCCAATTATCTGATCTTCAGAATGATTCAGTCTTACATACCGGGGTGTCTTAGTCTGTTGTTGTTCTTCAATTACTATGGTATCCTTTGATGATACTGGAGTAACTGGATCATCATTCTGTACCGGTGGATTTACTATTGGTTCATTTGTCATAATTTCTGTTACCGGTTCAGAGTCTATATACCTTGAAGCTCCTCTGAATTGTTCATCAATCTTTACATTTGTACTCTCAACAATTTTCTGTAATCTTTTATTAAAGCATCTATAAGCTTTACTCTTAGATGAATAACCAAGAAATATTCCTTCATCACTTCTAGGATCAAACTTGTCAATATACTCATCTCTTATAATATAACATTTACTTCCAAAAATTCTGAAATACTTAAGAGTAGGAGTATTACCAAACCATAGTTCATGAGGGGTCTTACCGGTTTCACCTTTGATGTGAACTTTGTTGAATGTATAGACAACAGTTCTTACTGCCTCTTTCCAATACACATGTGGTAGATTTGCTTCTGATAACATACTTCTTGCTGCATCCAAAATAGTTCTATTTTTCCTTTCAACAACACCATTCTGTTGAGGTGTCCGAGGTGCTGATAACTATCGTTTGATTCCATTAACTTCACAGAATGTATTAAAATCTCTAGATGTGAACTCTCCTCCTTGATCTTATCTTAAACATTTAATTTTCTTACCGAATTCATTTTCAACCATTGCTTTGAATAGTTTGAACTTCCCAAATGCTTCTAATTTTTCTCTGAGAAAAGTAACCCAACACATTCTAGAATAATCATACATAATTAGCATGAAATATCTATCACCTTGTAAACTTTTAGTTCTAGTTGGACCACATAAATCAGTGTGAATTTAATCAAGAGCATTATTTGATTTTTTGGGAATACTTTTGAAACTAGCTCTAACCTGTTTTCCAAATTGACATTCCTTGCAAATTGTATTATGAGGTTTCACAATTTTAGGTAGATCTCTAACTGCCTTAGAAGTACTGATTTTTACCATGCAATCAAAATTTACATGACATAGTCTTTTATGCCATAGCCAACTTTCATCTATATGTGCAATTAAGCATGCCTTTTCACTATTATGCAAATGAAAGATATTACCTCTAGTCTGATTACCGGTTGCAATTTCCAAACCAGTTCTATTCATAATTTTGCATTTTCCATTTTTAAATTGTAACTGAAAACCTTTCTCAACTAATTGACCAACATTTAAACGATTATGTTTTAATCCTTCAACATAGTAAACATTATCAGTGTTATGTTTACTATCAAGAGATATTGAACCCTTACCTTTGATTGAACAGGCTTTGTCATCTCCGAATCTTACTAAACCTCCATTGTATTCTTGAAAGCTCAAGAATTTGCCTTTGTCTCTAGTCATGTGATGTGAGCATCCTGAGTCAATAATCCATTCATCCTTTGATTCAACTTTAGCTGATAGGGCTTGTTCTACCGGTGGAGCAATAGGTATCAGGTGATCTTCTATTATAGCAACAAAGATCCATCCGTTGTCTGCTGGATCCTCATAAGAATCATCAGTCACACCTTCATCAGCAATGTAACAAAATTTATCTTTGTTTTTCCTAAATTTGTATCTCTGATATTCAGGATTAGGTTTGTATGTCCTTCTAGCTTCTTCTCTTAGTCTAGCATGTCTATTAGGGCATCTTGAAGCCATATGACCAATCTTACTATAGTTGAAACATTTAAAAGGTGCTTTACCTTCATACTTACTTCCAATTGGACCTTTTGGCATTTTTCTTGCAAATAGTGCTTAAAGTTCTTCAAGCTCTTCATTCTCCTTCCTAGTTTCTTCAAGTTCTCTTGCATAAAAGGCTCTCCAATCTAATTTGTCGAAAGATGGAGCAAATGATGTTGATGCTTTGAAGGCCAAATCAGTTTTTATAGCAACAGGACCAAATTCCTCAATTTCAAAAGCTGAAAGTTTTCCAATCAATGTATCCCTAGTTACTGATGTATTAGGCATTATTCTCAACTCATTAATAGTAGTAACCTTCATTTTATATGCTGGTGGCAAACCTCTTAAGATTTTTGAAACAATCTCATCTTCACTCAAGGTTCCTCCACAACATTTGATAGCTAAAACAATTTCATTTACTCTTTCCATAAAAGAATAAATTCTTTCATCTTCTTCCACTTTTAGATGTTCATACTTGATTTGGAAGCTTTCCAGTTTTGCAATTTTGACTGTGGAATCCCCTTCATTCAGTGTTTCCAAATGATCCCAAATAGCTTTTACAGTAGATCTATCTTAATCAAATGATTTGTTGATCTGACAATGCGCTCAAAAGTGCTTCTCTTGTTTTGCAATCATTTTCTTCATCTTTAGCTAAAGTAACAGGAGCAGGTTGACCAGCTATAGCAGTAGTATAACCATTCTTAGTAACTTCCCGGATGTCTTTACCAATGCAATTCAGATGTGTCTCCATTCTGATTTTCCATATTCCATAGTTGGTTCCATCAAGTTTAGGACTATCCTTTCTAAAATAATTAGTAGACATTGGATCTCCTCAAGTTTGTTAAGCTTTCACAAAAAGAGGACTAGGCTCTGATACTAATTGTAGGTCCTAAGGACAACTGAGAGGGGGGGGTGAATTAGTTGTCAAATAAATGCAAACCAAAATCTTGTTAACCAACTTATTGCTTAATATCGGTAAGACAGTTAATTGTACCGGTGAACAGTATCAACAGGAAATGTTGTACTGGTAAGAATTAATGGATGAAACATAAACATAAAGTCATCCACAACACATGACACAAATATTTGTACGTGGAAACTTTGTAAGGAGAAAATCCATGGTGGGAAACCTTACCCACAATCAGATGATACTACTGCAGATAGTAAGTGTACAAGAGGGGTCTGCACATGCAGAAAGGCCAACAGCCTAGAGCTCACTGCTCAAACACAAATGGGAGTCACACTGACTACAGTTGGATGGTTAAATCCAATGAGAATGTACTGCACAAAATAGCATCTTCATATGCTAGATTCAGTACCGGTGTAATGCTGATATGCTTCTACAAAAACCTAACTTCACCTTTAAATGATGTCTTTGTATATATCTCTGCTTGATCTCTCATATACCCTTTCTTAAATCTTTTTTTCCACATTCCACTTCTGATCTTACAAATAAGATCTTACATTTATACCATACCCTAAGACCAATTTAGTAGGTCGGCTCTACAAGATATTACAATAAAACATTTTACAAAAAATACAATATCTGATGCAATGACCGATTAAACATGTCGGCTTAATACATTTACAACAATAATAAATCATCTCCATAGCGTGCCATGCTGATCTGGAAAAGATAAACCTATTGGTGTAACCCTAGATAACCTGGACCTATTTGCCGGTAAAAGCAAATATGCAAATAAGAATATACCAATGATATTACTTCAAGGAAAAGTGTCCACATGATGTCTTCAACATTACCAAGTGTCCTCCATGTCATTGCAGGTACCGGTGAATATAATATCCTACCAGTTAACATTATATCCTGTCGGGTAACCATATAATGGTGATTGTTTGAACAGTTTACTGATTGCCGGTGAACATTGCTGGATCTCCAAAGTAGGTGTATTTAGCAGGTATTGACATCAATGACAAAACCATACCAAAATACCAACAATATCCCCCTTTGGCATTGATGGCAACACAAGATGGAAAAACCATCAAATTGCCAAAATAGAAATGCCAAGTACAAAAACCAATTCTCCCCCTAGGAGTAATCTGTGTTTATACAAAGATTTATTTACCATAATATGTTTCTCCTCAAAAAGATTTTCGATATATTTTCCTTAATATGTTTCTCCTTAATGTTTTTCCATATATCTCTCCCCCTTTGACATCAAATGCCAAAGTCACAAAAAGGTCAAGTTCATACAAAATACCAACCAATTCAATATACCAACTACTCCCCCTGAGAAGTAGCTTCCTCATCAAATACTTGAATAAAAGATTTGTCCATTTAATTCTGTCGATTAATGACAATCATCAACTATCTAAGTCTCTATCGGTGGAGGTAAGACTCCGAGCTGATCTCTGAGATACTCAAAAGTTTCCTTAGGCAAAGGTTTTTTAAAAATATCTACAAGTTGTTCTTTAGTATTCACATAAACCAGTTTTATTTCCTTTTCTTCAACTTTTTCCCTTAGAAAATTCAGTTTGATAGAAACATGTTTTGTTTTTGAATGTAATACTGGATTCTTAGATATATCAATTGTTGCAGTGTTATCACAATATATAGTAATAGGTTCCTTGCATTTTACCTTTATGTCTTTCAACATTTGCTTAAGCCAAAGTACCTGTGTACAGTTTGTTGCTGCTACAACATATTCTGTCTCTGCTGTTGATAAAGATGTACAACTCTATTTCTTACTTAACCAAGAAACTAATCTGTTCCCAAGGAAGAATGCTCCTCCAGGGGTGCTCTTTCTATCATCCACATCTCCTGCCCAATTTGCATCTGTGTATGCATATAGATCAAAATTTTCATCTTTAGGATACATAATCCAAGATTTGTTGTGCCTTGTAAGTATTGGAAAATCCTTTTTACTACTGATTCATGACTTTCCTTGGGATTACTCTGAAATCTAGAAACTATACATACTGCATTCATAATATCAGGTCTGGTTTGTGTCAAATACAGTAAAACTCCTATCATAGATTTGTATCTAGTTGGATTAACAGGTGTAGATTCATCCCTTTGAGATAATTTGTCATTTGGAGTCATAGGTGTGCTTACTAGTTTAGATTTCTCCATCCCAAATTTCTTGAGTAGTTCTTTCAAGTACATAGATTGATTCAGAAATATGCCTTTATTAGTCTTTAAAATCTACAATCCTAAAAAGAATTTTATTTCTCCAATCATAGACATTTCAAATTCATGCTACATTTTAAGAGAAAATTCTTTGCATAATCCATCTTCTCCTCCAAAGACTATATCATCAACGAATACTTCCATAATCAAAATATCATCATTAGTTACTTTTTAGTATAAATTGCTATCTGCATTTCCTTTAGTAAAGCCAATTTTCAAAAGATACTTATCCAATCTTGCATACCAGGCTCTTGGAGCTTGTTTTAATCCATACAGAGCTTTTCTTAATCTGCAAACCATATCATTGTTATCTGTCAAAGAAAATCCATCAGGTTGTTCAATATAGACTTCTTCAAGATCTCCATTCAAAAATGCACATTTAATATCCATTTGATAAACTTTGTAATCCTTGTGAGCTGCAAAGGCCAAGAATAATCTAATTGCCTCAATTATGGCTAGCGGTGCAAAGGTTTTATTGTAATCAACTCCTTCTTTCTGAGAATATCCCTTACACACTAGTCTTGCTTTATTCCTGACAACCTTACCATCTTCATTGAGTTTGTTTCTAAATACCCATTTGGTTCCAATTACATTTTTATTTTCAGGTCGGGGAACTAATGTCCAAGTATTATTTTTCACAATTTATCCTAATTCTTCTTCTATAGTTTTAATCCAAAATTTATCTTCACATGCCTCATTGATAGATAATGGTTCAATTTGAGAAATAAGACATACCTCTTCATTTGCCAATCTTCCTCTTGTCATGACTCCTTTAAATTTGCTTCCAATTATCTGATCTTCAGAATGATTCAGTCTTACATACCGGGGTGTCTTAGTCTGTTGTTGTTCTTCAATTACTATGGTATCCTTTGATGATACCGGAGTAACTGGATCATCATTCTGTACCGGTGGATTTACTGTTGGTTCATTTGTCATAATTTCTGTTACCGGTTCAGAGTCTATATACCTTGAAGTTCCTTTGAATTGTTCATCAATCTTTACATTTGTACTCTCAACAATTTTCTATAATCTTTTATTAAAGCATCTATAAGCTTTACTCTTAGATGAATAACCAAGAAATATTCCTTCATCACTTCTAGGATCAAACTTGCCAATATACTCATCTCTTCTAATATAACATTTACTTCGAAAAATTCTGAAAAACTTAAGAGTAGGAGTTTTACCAAACCATAGTTCATGAGGAGTCTTATCGGTTTCACCTTTGATGTGACCTTTGTTGAATGTATAGACAACAGTTCTTACTGCCTCTCTCTAGTACATGTGGTAGATTTGGTTCTGATAACATACTTCTTGCTGCATCCAAAATAGTTCTATTTTTCCTTTCAACAACACCATTCTGTTGAGGTGTCTGAGGTACTGATAACTGTCTTTTGATTCCATTAACTTCACAGAATGTATTAAAATCTCTAGATGTGAATTCTCCTCCTTGATCTGATCTTAATCATTTAATTTTCTTACCGGTTTCATTTTCAAGCATTGCTTTGAATAGTTTGAACTTCACAAGTGCTTTTGATTTTTCTTTGAGAAAAGTAACCCAACACATTCTAGAACAATCATCAATAATTAGCATGAAATATCTATCACCTTGTAAACTTTTAGTTCTAGCTGGACCACATAAATCAATGTGAATTAAATCAAGAGCATTATTGGATTTTTCTGGAATACTTTTGAAACTAGCTCTAACCTGTTTTCCAAATTGACATTCCTTGCAAATTGTATTATGAGGTTTCACAATTTTAGGTAGATCTCAAACTGCCTTAGAAGTACTGATTTTTACCATGCAATCAAAATTTACATGACATAGTCTTTTATGCCATAGCCAACTTTCATCTATATGTGCAATTAAGCATGCCTTTTCACTGTTATTCAAATGAAAGATATTACCTCTAGTCTGATTATTGGTTGCAATTTCCAAACCAGTTCTATTCATAATTTTGCATTTTCCATTTTTAAATTGTAACTGAAAACCTTTCTCAACTAATTGACCAACACTTAAAAGACTATGTTTTAATCCTTCAACATAGTAAACATTATCAGTGTTATGTTTACCATCAAGAGATATAGAACCCTTACCTTTGATTGAACAGGCTTTGTCATCTCCGAATCTTACTAAACCTCCATTGTATTCTTGAAAGCTCAAGAATTTGCCTTTGTCTCTAGTCATGTGATGTGAGCATCCTGAGTCAATAATCCATTCATCCTTTGATTCAACTTTAGCTGATAGGGCTTGTTCTACTGGTGGAGCAATAGGTATCAGTTGATCTTCTATTATAGCAACAAAGACCCATCTGTTGTCTACTGGATCCTCATAAGAATCATCAGTCACACCTTCATCAGCAATGTAACAAAATTTATCTTTGTTTTTCCTAAATTTGTATCTCTGATATTCAGGATTAGGTTTGTATGTCCTTCTAGCTTCTTCTCTTAGTCTAGCATGTCTATCAGGGCATCTTGAAGCCATATGACCAATCTTACTACAGTTGAAACATTTAAAAGGTGCTTTACCTTCATACTTATTTCCAATTGGACCTTTTGGCATTTTTCTTCCAAATAGTGCTTCAAGTTCTTCAAGCTCTTCATTCTCCTTCCTAGTTTCTTCAAGTTCTCTTGCATAAAAGGCTCTCCAATCTGATTTGTCAAAAGATGGAGCACATGATGTTGATGCTTTGTGTTGGGAAAAATGGTGTCTCAACCTTGCATTTATGCGAGGTTACTATTTATAGTAAGTTTTCATTTGAGCATGAAATGGTGCGAAACTCTCTCTGAAGCTTCTGGTTGGCTAGATAAGCATTCCGGTAAAGTTGCGTCGCAAGGTCACATCTAGTTTTGAAGATATTAATGTTTTCGTCTTGGAGGGGTGCAATAAAATGTTTAAACTTAATTTTGGGGACTTTAGAGGCTCCGAAACACCTTGAAAAGTGGCCATAACCAGTGAAGCCGGTTACGAGGTGATAGAGCACTTCGCGAGCTTTCCGGCGCTTCAAACGGTTCGTCAATCGGACACCCGGTTCTCAAGTTATGGCCTCCGGAAGTTTGTACTCTTGAAATAGGAAAAATAATTTGTATCGAATACATAAATGAGTTTTAAAAAGGGAGTGACACATGTTGATGTGTGCTTTAACATGTCATAGGGCATCTAGAAGGAAGATAAGGTCGGCTACACCTTATTGGGTGGTTTTAGCCCATGGTTTTGTAATACCGTTTGACGATTTCTTGTATTGTATCTCCTATTTATGAGGTGTGAGAGATAGAGGTTGTGTGTAAGAGTCCTATGGCTATTGAGTTGCCTCTGAATCTCTAATTAGTGCTACTCCTGCGAAGAGCTTGCTCTGCAAGTATGTTGTAATCTATTTTTGATTGCTGAATAAAATATTGAGCTGCTTTTGGAGGGTGGGGTTTTTCTCTTGAAAGGGTTTTTCCCACGTAAATCATTGTGTTGTGGTATGAATGTTATTATATCTATTTCTATTTTCTATAACTATTGTAATGATCTGAAAAAGTTTTGCATTACCCTCCTCTCAAGGTTAGTGTAGGAAGTTGTTTCCGCTACTTAACTTCCTTACAAGTGGTATCAGAGCTTGATCACCTTTGGTTTCAATTGTGGGCAGTTGGGTTTTTTGAACTAATCCAGATTTGAGTGGGAGCTTGTGCAGAAGACACTTTTTGATCTTGTTGCAGGAATATTTAGATGGCGAGTTCGTCAGGGAGAATAGAGGTGGAGAAATTTAACGGAAGTAATTTTGAGATGTGGAAGCTGAAGATGGAAGATCTGCTAATAGATCAAGATCTTTGGGATGTTGTTGATGCGAATGTCCAAAGGCCCTCAGATCCTACTGCGGCAGCTCAATATGATGTTATGGACCGAAAAGCCAAGGGTCTAATCAGACTGTGCTTGGCAGACTCTGTTCTAATCAATGTCCATGAAGAAAACTCTGTAAAGAAGCTATGGACTAAGCTTGGTGAGATATATCAAGTGAAATCTTTATTAAATCAAATTTTCTTAAGAAAGAAATTGTATTCCTTGAAGATGGAAGAAGGCAGACGAATTGCAGACCACCTGGAAGCATTCAATATGTTGGTGGCTCAATTAGTATCCGTTGGTGTTAAGATGGACGAGGAGGAGAAATGTTAGATCTTGCTTTGCTCTTTGCCTGATTCGTGGGATTCTCTTGTTATGGCTATCGGTAGTACTTCTGTTGTTTTGAAATCTGAAGACGTGGTGGGTGCCCTACTTAGTGAAGAGATGCGAAGGAAGGTATCCATCAGTTCAAAGGAAGCCCTAACCGTTCGTGGAAGACCCAGGGAGAAAGGCAAGAAGAATGAGAAGCGCGACAAGTCCAAATCCAAAGGGAGATCGAAATCTCCTGGAAAGTCCAAAGTCATTTGCTAGAATTGCGGTAAACCGGGTCACATCCGTAAGGACTGCAAAGAAGAAAAGAAGAAGAAGAAAAGGAAAAGGTTTGATTATGATTCTGAGTCCGACAAGGAAGATGGCGATGCATTTATTGCGGCTTTGGCAACTCATGCAGGTAATGATGCCTGGCCAATTGACTCAGGTGCATCTTTTCATATGACTTCCAATAGAAATTGGTTTTCTGAATATGAAGGATTTAATGGAGGTAAGGTGTACTTGGGTGATGATTCACCTCTAGACATTGTTGGTCGAGGTAAAGTTAGAATCAGGTTTTCTGATGGTAGAATAAAAGGGATTAATGGTGTGCTGCATATCCCTAGATTAAAACGAAACCTGTTATCTGTGAGCAAACTGATAGATGCAGGTGTGCAGGTAGTCTTTTCTGAAACAGGATGTAAGATGATTAAGGGTGCTATGGTAGTTGCTAGAGGTGTCAAGTTTGACACTTTGTATAAGCTTGAAGCATACACTGTTGAGTGTAATAGCACTTTTGTAAAAAGTAAATCTACGGATACTTCATTGGAAGATTTGAAGGTTTCACCTTCAGCAGATGGAAATGGTTTTTGGGTACCTAAGGGTGCTCTTTCGTCTGAAGCAAAGTTACCTGCAGAGAAGACTATGTTATGGCACCAGAGACTTGGCCACATTGGAGAAAAGGGTCTAAGGACCTTGAAAAATAAAAATCTTGTTGAAGGTTTGAATGATTGTAATCTTGACTTTGATTTCTGTGAACATTGCATTTATGGAAAACAAAACCGCGTTTAGTTTTACTCGAGTTCTCATAAAACTTGTGGTGTTTTGGATCTTATTCATTCTGATGTGTTTAGTCCAGTAGATGTCTCTTCGATTGGAAAATCCACATATTACGTTTCATTTATTGATGATTTTAGTAGAAGGACATGGGTATATTTTCTAAAGAGTAAATCTGAAGTTTTTAGTCATTTTAAAGAATTTAAAGCAATAGTTGAGTTGCAGATTGGAAAGAAAATAAAATGTTTGAGAACTGATAATGGCGGTGAGTTTTTCTCTAATGATTTTGATAGATTCTGTAAAGACTGTGGAATTAACAGGCATAAGACAACTCCGTATTCTCCATAGCAGAATGGAGTTGCAGAAAGAATGAACAGGACACTGATGGAGAAGGCTAGGAGTATGTTGAGTGGTGCTGGTCTCGAACAAAAGTTTTGGGCTGAAGCTGTTGCCACTGCTTGCTACCTGATTAACAGGTCTCCTACATCAGCTCTTGTTGATAAAACGCCTATGGAAGCATGGTCAGGTCACAAGCCTTCATTGAGACATCTTAGAGTTTTTGGTTGCGAGGCATATGCACATGTGCCAAAGGAGAAGCGAACAAAGTTGGAGAACAAGGCTGTGAAATGTATCTTCATCGAGTATAGTTATGGTGTGAAAGGATACAAGCTTTGGGACCTTGTTGCACAAAAGGTAATTCACAGTAGAAGTGTTATTTTTAGAGAAATTAAGTCTCCTTCTGTTACATTGAAGCCAGAACAGACTAAAAAGGAAGATGTGATTCAACTTCCTTCTACACCTGAAAGAGTTGAATTGAGACCCCTAGATAGGCAAGAATTTGAGGAGAGCTCGTCTAGCTCTGAATCTTCAGAAGAGGAGGAATAACCTCCAACTCAGCTTGTTCGAAGGTCTACAAGACATAGACAACCACCTGAAAGGTATTCACCTAATGATTGGAGATGTATTTTTGCTCTGAATACTAGTGTGGATGAACCGAAATCTGTAGAAGAGGCATTAGGTATGAATGATGCAGAATCCTGGAAGATTGCTATGGAGGAAGAAATGGCAGCTTTGAAAAAGAATGATACATGGGATCTTGTACCATTGCCTGAAGGACAAAAACCTGTTGGTTGTAAATGGGTGTTCAAGAAAAAGATTGGTTCAGATGGAAGCATTGAGAAGTATAAAGCAAGGTTGGTTGCAAAAGGCTACTCTCAGGTTGAGGGTGTTGATTACGGTGAGATATTTTCTCCTGTTGCAAAAATGACATCCATTAGATTTTTGCTTTCTATTGCTACTACTTATGATTTAGAGGTTGAGCAAATGGATGTGAAAACTGCTTTCCTTCATGGTGATTTGGAGGAAGATATTTATATGACACAGCCGGAGCACTATGTGGTGAAAGGCAAAAGTAATTTGGTCTGTAAATTGAAGAAATCTTTGTATGGCCTCAAACAAAGTCCTAGGATGTGGTACCAAAAATTTGATACATATGTGTTGAGTTTGGGATTTGAACATTCTAAATCAGATCACTGTGTTTATTATAAATCTTATGGTAATCATTTCTTATTCATTGCATTGTATGTTGATGATATGTTATTCATTGGCAAAGGGAAAGGTATGATTTCAGAACTGAAGTCTCAGCTCGCAGCTAAATTTGAAATGAAAGATCTTGGTGCAGCAAAGCACATTCTTGGGATGGAAATTAGAAGAGATAGGGTAAACAGAAAGCTATGGCTAGG
Source organism: Cryptomeria japonica (assembly GCF_030272615.1). Classification (NCBI taxonomy): domain Eukaryota; kingdom Viridiplantae; phylum Streptophyta; class Pinopsida; order Cupressales; family Cupressaceae; genus Cryptomeria; species Cryptomeria japonica. The sequence continues at coordinate 32,265,122 of NC_081408.1, read as the reverse complement.
CCAGAATAAGTATGTGAATTCAGTGTTACAGAGGTTCAACATGCAGAATTGTAGACCATTGAGTGTTCCTTTTACAGTTGGAATGAAACTATCTATTTCAGATTGTCCTACATCCCCATTGGAGATGGAAGACATGAGCAGAGTGCCTTACTAGAGTGCAGTTGGAAGCTTGATGTATGCTATGGTCTGTACTAGACCAGACATTGCCCAAGCAGTGGGAGTACTTTCTAGATATATGTCTAATCCTGGTAGAGTTCATTGGGATGCAGTCAAAAGAGTCTTCAGATATTTGAAGGGTACTTCAGAGTATTCTTTGTGTTATCATGGTAATTCAGTTGGAGACATGACTTACCTTGATATCCATGGTTATGTGGATTCAGATTGGGCAGGTGATATTGATAGCAGAAGATCCACCAGTGCTTATGTGTTTACTTTGTTTGGTGGTGCAATTAGTTGGATGAGTAAGCGACAGGCTGTGGTTGCTCTATCCACTACTGAAGCAGAGTATATGGAAGCTACTCATGCTTGTAAAGAGGCCATTTGGCTTAAGAGACTGTGTTTGAATATTGGAATAAAACAAGGTACAGTGATAGTTTACTGTGACAGTCAGAGTGCAATTAGCCTAGCTAAGAACCCGACATTTCAATCCCGGACCAAACATATTGATGTTCAGTATCATTTTGTTAGAGATATGGTCGAAGATGGTAGGGTGAAGCTGGTTAAGGTGGAAACTTTGATGAATGTTGCAGATGCTTTAACTAAGGCTGTGAGCACAGAGAAGTTCAGATGGTGTTCAGAGTCTATGGGCCTTATGGCCCCTAGCAATTGATTCATTGTGTTGACATTCCCTTCCGCTCTTGCAAGGTGTTCGACAAGTGGGAGATTTGTTGGGAAAAATGGTGTCTCAACCTTGCATTTATGCGAGGTTACTATTTATAGTAAGTTTTCATTTGAGCACGAAATGGTGCGAAACTCTCCCTGAAGCTTCTGGTTGGCTAGATAAGCATTCCGGTAAAGTTGCGTCACAAGGTCACAGCTAGTTTTGAAGATATTAAAGTTTTCGTCTTGGAGGGGTGCAATAAAATGTTTAAACTTAATTTTGGGGACTTTAGAGGCTCCGAAACACCCTAAAAAGTGGCCGTAACCGGCGAAGCCGGTTACGAGGTGATAGAGCACTTCGCGAGCTTTCCGGCGCTTCAAACGGTTCGTCAATCGGACACCCGATTCTCAAGTTATGGCCTCCAGAAGTTTGTACTCTTGAAATAGGAAAAATAATTTGTATCGAATACATAAATGAGCTGTAAAAAGGGAGCGACACATGTTGATGTGTGCTTTAACATGTCATAGGGCATCTAGAAGGAAGATAAGGTCGGCTACACCTTATTGGGTGGTTTTAGCCCATGGTTTTGTAATACCGTTTGACGGTTTCTTGTATTGTATCTCCTATTTATGAGGTGTGAGAGATAGAGGTTGTGTGTAAGAGTCCTATGGCTATTGAGTTGCCTCTGAATCTCTGATTAGTGCTACTCCTGCGAAGAGCTTGCTCTGTAAGTATGTTGTAATCTATTTTTGATTGCTGAATAAAATATTGAGCTGCTTTTGGAGGGTGGGGTTTTTCTCCCGAAAGGGTTTTCCCCACGTAAATCATTGTGTTGTGGTATGAATGTTATTATATCTATTTCTATTTTCTATAACTGTTGTAATGATCTGAAAAAGTTTTGCATTACCCTCCTCTCAAGGTTAGTGTAGGAAGTTGTTTCCGCTACTTAACTTCCTTACACTTTGAAGGCCAAATCAGTTTTTATAGCAACAGGACCAAATTCCTCAATTTCAAAAGTTGAAATTTTTCCAATCAATGTATCCCTAGTTACTGATGTATTAGGCATTGTTCTCAACTCATTAATAATAGTAACCTTCATTTTATATGCTGGTGGCAAACCTCTTAAGATTTTTGAAACAATCTCATCTTCACTCAAGGTTCCTCCACAACATTTGATACCTAAAACAATTTCATTTACTCTTTCCATAAAAGCATAAATTCTTTCATCTTCTTCCATTTTCAGATGTTCATACCTTACTCGGAAGCTTTCCTATTTTGCAATTTTGACTATGGAATCCCCTTCATTCAGTGTTTCCAAATGATCCCAAAATTTTTTTGCAGTAGATCTATCTGATAATCCCATGATTTGTTGATCTGACAATGCACTCAAAAGTGCTTCTCTTGCTTTGCAATCATTTTCTTCATCTTTAGCTAAAGTAATAGGAGCAGGCTGACCAGCTATAGCAGCAGTATAACCATTCTTAGTAACTTCCCAGATGTCTTTACTAATGCAATTCAGATGTGTCTCCATTCTGATTTTCCATATTCCATAGTTGGTTCCATCAAGTTTAGGACTATCCTTTCTAAAATAATTAGTAGACATTGGATCTCCTCAAGTTTGTTAAACTTTCACAAAAAGAGGACTAGGCTCTGATACCAATTGTAGGTCCCAAGGACAACTGAGAGGGGGGGGGTGAATCAGTTGTTAAATAAATTCAAACCAAAATCTTGTTAACCAACTTATTGCTTAATACCGATAAGACAGTTAATTGTGCCGGTGAACAGTATCAACAGGAAATGTTGTACCAGTAAGAATTAATGCATGGAACATAAACATAAAGTCATCCACAACACATGACACAAATATTTGTATGTGGAAACCCTATAAGGGAAAAAACCACGGTGGGAAACCTTACCCACAATCAGATGATACTACTGCAGATAGTAAGTGTACAAGAGGGGTCTGCACATGTAGAAAGGCCAACAGTCTAGAGCTCACTGCTCAAATACAAATGGGAGTCACACTGACTATAGTTGGATGGTTAAATCCAATGAGAATATACTGCACAAAATAGCATCTTCATATGGTGGATTCAGTACCGGTGTAATGCTGATATGCTTCTACAAAAACCTAACTTCACCTTCAAATGATGTCTTCATGTATATCTCTGCTTGATCTCGCATATACCCTTTCTTAAATCATTTTTTTCGCATTCCACTTCTGATCTTTCAAATAAGATCTTACATTTATACCATACCCTAAGACCAATTTAGTAGGTCGGCTCTACAAGATATTACAATAAAACATTTTACAAATAATACAATATCCAATGCAATGATCGATTAAACATGTTGGCTTAATCCATTTACAACAATAATA